>NW_026525895.1:77500-87500 GCF_943734725.1 Anopheles marshallii | reverse complement strand
TCGGTCTTCGCGGGCGCCAGCTTAAGGTGTCTGTCAGCCATCCACTCCCCGATCATGCGAATGGCCTCCTGGGCCGACTGGGCCGCCGTCTGCGGAGTCGTACCACCTGCCAGCACCACCAGGTCGTCTGCGAAGCCGATCGCCTCCACGCCGTCCGGAAACGCCAGCCGCAGGACTCCGTCGTACATCGTATTCCACAATGTAGGACCGATGATGGAGCCCTGCGGTACCCCCGCCGACACCGGCCTGCGGACTGGTCCCTCGCTGGTCTCGTAAGCGAGCTCACGCTCGGAGAAGTAGCTGCGCAGTATTCTCTGAAGCGCGGCCGGGACGTTCTTTTCACGCAGTGCCGCAGCGATCGCCCTCCAGCTGGCCGTGTTGAACGCGTTCTGGACGTCTAGCGCTGCCACCACCAGACATCGTGGATCGCGTCCATTGGTGCGGTGGAAGGACCGAGCGAACTCGCCCCGCTCGACGACCCGCTGGATCGCCTGCACCGTTGACCTCCCGCGACGAAATCCGTACTGCTCCGGCGACAGTTGAGGGGCAGCGCTGTCCTCCAAGTGTTCATTTAGGCGCTCGAGAATGCACCTCTCGAACAACTTGGGGACTGCTCCCTCCAGAAGCAGCGGTCGGCTCGCCGATGGATCGCCCGGTGGCTTGCCCGGTTTGGCTACCAGCACCAGCCTCGCCTCCTTCCAAGCCCGCGGGAACTCACCGCGTTCCAGTAGGTCGTTAAACACCCGCACAAACGCCTGCGGGTGTTCACGGATCGCGGTTTTCACCGCCGCGTTCGGGATCCCATCGAGCCCAGGTGCTTTGGATGGGGCCATCCGTTCTGCCAGCGCGAGAACCTCCGCTTCCGTGACGGGTCGCAGCCTCTCCTCGTCAGCCGTTCGCTCGATGGCTGGCCACTCGAACGGGGGATGCAGCGGAAACAGGGCATCCACGATCGGCTCCAGCACTGTCCGGTCCGTCTCCGGCGGGGTGCGACCACGCAGCTTGGCCATCACCACCTTGTATCCCAGTCCGAATACGTCGCTGTCGACTCCGTCGATCAGCTCTTGGAGCTTCTCGTTTCGACTCTCCTGGATCCCGCGCTGCAGCCCTCTACGAAGGTCCTGCAGACGCCCCAAAGCCGCGTCCCGTTCTGTTGGCCCCTTGGCCCCACGATGCCTCTCTTCCGCCTCCTCGCACTCACGCCTCATGCGTTCCAGCTCCGGAGTCCACCAGTAGAGCCTAGGCGGCTGACGGAACTTTGGCGGGCCCACTCGCTCCATCGTCCTGTCGCAGGCCAGGGACAGCGCTCCTACCAGCGCGTCAGGCGTGTCCGCTTCTGCAAATCGACAATCAATCAGCGCAGCCTGGTATCCCTCCCTGCAGAAAGTCGACGTCTTCCAGCGAACTCCTGCATGCTGCGGGAGGCGAGACGACTGCGTCCGATGGTGTTGTTTCGTACGCTGCTGCGGTGCTGACCGTCTCCCCGGAACGCCCACGAAGAACTCCACGTACCGGTGGTCGCTGTACGAATATCGCTGGCTGACCCTCCAGGTGTCCTCAAGGGCGACCGTAGAGCTCGCGAAGGACACATCTACAACGCTCTCGCGCGCGACCCCATTGCCCTTGAAGGTGGGCACGTTGCCGCGGTTGAGGACCTCCAGCTGCAGATGGTCGATAGCGCCCTTGAGGATGTGCCCTCTCGATGTTGTGCGGGCACTCCCCCAGTCCGTACTCCATGCATTAAGATCACCTGCCATCACCAGGTGCTGATGTCCCACCAACGCCATCTCCACCGCCTCGAGATAGGCGACGAAGTCCGCTGGTCCGGTGTTTGGCGAGACGTAGCAGCTAGCGAATGTCACTCCTCCCACTGTGGCCACCACCAGCCCAGGATGAGCGCTTTCCCATAAACGCTGTATGGGATAAGCCCCGGTGGCGACCACTGCCACACTCTGCGCCTCATCCACCGCCCATCTGCCGTTGTCCCGAGACGGCTTATATAATTCGCAGGCGATGACAACGTCCACCCCCAGCTCCCGCGCCGTCTGCAGCATCAGGTCCTGCGCTGATCTGCTGCGCCCGAGGTTGATCTGCAGGACCTTTATCGTTGTCGAGGACAGGACGGATGTCCCACCCGGTGCGGGCCCTTGCATGTCACGCAGCAGACCGCTGCCGTGCATGTTCGGGCCAGGTGTCCCGGTTGGCCGCAGCGGATGCAGTGCGTCGACCAATCCATCTCGCTCCGGCATTGGTGCCGCAGGTGTCCGTGCTCCAGGCATTTGAAGCACCGCTGCTGGCCCCGCGTCAGTGGTGTCAACTGCGTAGCTAGGCACGAAGTGTGCAGCACCTTCACGTGCTGCTGCGCAATCTTCGCTGCCGCCTTCACTGCCATTCGGACGTATGCCGTCTGCGTGCCATTCCATGCCTTGACCAAATGCACGGCGGATTCCTTCACCGACTGCTCTGTGAATGTTTGGATCGCCGTCGCCACGTCCGTCGCCGTCGCTAAAGGGTCCACCTCTTCCAGGCGGACCTCTACCGTTTCCGTCACCAGGCGGGCGGTGGCCGGAGCTGCGGCCTGTGCGCAGACCTCCTGCACACGTTGAAAAATTGCTTCCGAATTAGCACCGTCCTCTACGTCCATAACCAGCCGATCCCGCGTCGTTCGCCGTCCCACACCGAGCTTCGCCTGGTGTTCAGCCAACGACGGTGCGCTGCGGACTAGCTGGTAAACGTCTGTCCACGTTTGACCGTCTCCTGGGGCCACCTCTATAGCGTCCAGCTTCTTTTTCGTCGACTGCTTGCGTGGCGCAAGTTGCGGGCGTGGCTTTTCCGGCTGCTGCTGTTGTTGCTGCTGCGGCTTCGGTGGTGCCTTGCGGGGTCCCACCACCGTCCATGCGCCACTCTGCGTCGCCTGTGTACCAGATGCCTCGGCAGCCACATTGGCATAGGACGGCCGCTGCTGCTGCTGTTGTTGTTGCTGTTGCAGCGGTTGCTGCTGAGCAGGGCCACGCGTTGGCCCCTGCGTCTGTTGTGGCCGTTGCTGTTGTTCCTGCAACCGTTGGGGCTGCTGCTTCATCAAAGAAGACGACTGCTCCTGCAGCTGCGATTGCAGTGCCTGATTGCCGCCACAACCAAGCATCTGCGCCAACAGCTCCTGGTGGCTTGCCATCTCCTTTTCTAGCTCCTTGCGGAGACGTTGAGTCTCCTCTTGCCACTGGCGAGCCTGTTGCTTGTTCCATTGCAGCTCTTCATTAAACCGCTGCTGAGCCAGCTTTAGTTCCTCCCGGGCCAGCTTTCGTTCCTCGCGGGCCATGTTGTCATTGGCCTCCGCCCGCTGTCGCAGCATCACAAGCTCTTGCTGCAGCTCTTTACACATGGTTCGAAGCTGCTCGTTTACGAGGGTCGTTTCTTCGATCACCTTCCGCAGTTCGACCATGTCATTGTTCGTCGACTTCGTGGCCTTCACCGAAGCTCTTGTCAGCATGACCTTCGGCTCTACAGCCGGAAGAGACCGCCCCGGCCTTTCCTCGGTAGACTCCGACCGAGGACGCGATGCTCGGGTTGTCGCCATTTTAGAGACCCAAGCAGGCCTCCGTGGTCAGGGGGAGGTGTTTCCCTACTTGCAGACGCCTTCCCGTATTTTCCCCAGTCGTTCCCGATTTTTCCCCGCGATTTTCAGTTAAATTCGGAAATTCGAGCAGTTTCGAGCAGTTTCGAGCTCGATGAAAACTGTCCAAATCGAGCAGATTCGAGCTGCCGATGACCCCCCCAGCTTCCCAGAATTTTTCTACGTGTTTTTGAGTTTCGAGCAGTTTTTCGAGCAAAAACCGTCAATTTGAAAATTTGTCAGCGGGGGACTGCTCACCTTCGAAAATTCGTCAGCGGGGTCATATGTGTCACTCGGATGTCACCAAAAAATGTCAAAAAATTTTTTCGCGTTTTTCACTGTTTTTTCGCTTGGATCTTATTAAACGAGTTAAAACAATCACAACGGTGAAAACCGCACACGAATCCGATAAAAACTCGCAAAGTTATTAACGATTTTCTAATAAATACCGTTGCTCGAAACCACGTGCTCCGGCGGTAGCACCCCTTGCACTTTTTTGCCACGTTGTTTTTCGTCAATTTTCGTCCGATTTCCGTCCGGTTTTTTGCATTAACACGATCACGGGCACAAAAACTACCGTTTCCGTCCACTTCCGGCCCGATCGGACCGGATTTTTACGCAAACTCACGATACACACACACTGTTGTTGTTGTTGTTGTTGTAATTCTTTGCGCGAATTTGCCACTCCGTATTTCGGGCCGAATTTCACCGGCAAACACTGTCTATCACTTTTAATCGCTTAAATGGCGTCCAATCTCGCTTTTTCACTGAAAACCGCACCGAAAAAGGTCTATTTTGCCCGTTTTTATAGCGGAAATAGTTCCCCATACAAAACGTATGGGGAATGTTTTTTACTTATTTTCCGTATTATCGCACCGATTTTCACGCGGTTTTCACTCGATTCCCTTAAAACGTACACTTAACAACGGATTATAACTAAAATCCAGTCTCTCTAAACGATTTTTGCACCAATATTTTCCTTCTCACTGCGGAGCAAAACACGCCATGTCCAAACAGCTCGACTGCTCGAATGTCACACCACAGGGATAACTGGCTTGTGGCCGCCAAGCGTTCATAGCGACGTGGCTTATTGATCCTTCGATGTCGGCTCTTCCTATCATTGTGAAGCAAAATTCACCAAGCGTAGGATTGTTCACCCTTTCAAGGGAACGTGAGCTGGGTTTAGACCGTCGTGAGACAGGTTAGTTTTACCCTACTGGTGTGTGCTGTATGCTGCTATCTTAACGGAATTCCTGTGCAGTACGAGAGGAACCACAGGTACGGACCACTGGCTCAATACTAGTTCGACCGGACTTTGGTATGACGCTACGTCCGCTGGATTATGCCTGAACGCCTCTAAGGTCGTATCCAATCCGAGCTGATAGCGCATCATAAACCCATTAGGTGATCGGAAGCTAGCGGGCTTAACAACCCTCTGAGATCCGTCGGTGCTGCCCCGTGCACACTGCCGTCTCATCCCCGCTATAGCACTAGACTGAGCCGCAACGGGCGGGTGCACGCTGCACGTGGAAGTACCTTATCACAGGGAACCCTGGTGGCTGTGCTCCCGTCGACCGTGGATACAACTAGTTTCGACACCTTCGACCGCCCGCAAACGACGGGACTACAGGCTGGGAGCTGCGAGTTGTAGAGATGCGTTCGCATCGATCCTCTCAGGCGACCCATGCTTGGTGGTGAAGTGGTTAGTTCGTGGAGTATAGGCTTGCTGCACTCGACAAGAGTGCTGCTTGCAAGGCTGTGGTGGTACGTATGGTAGTTGATGAGCATAGGCTTGCTGCACTCGACAAGAGTGCTGCTTGCAAGCCTATGGTGGTACGTGTACGGTAGTTGATGTGAGCATAGGCTTGCTGCACTCGACAAGAGTGCTGCTTGCAAGCCTATGGGTGGTGTGGTGTGTGGTGCATGATTAGCCTTTCAAGGAAGATGTGTCCTTGGGGCTAATCGGTTATTTTTATAAGTCCGGGAAACCTTTCTCGTCGGGATTCTTATCCTAAGCAACCACGAAAGCTTCCAAGAGTTGAAACATTGCCTATCAAGTAGGCCGTACCAGCCCATAGCAAACCAACCAAGATAATCTAACAGGCCAAGATTGGTTGGAGATTTCAAAATTTGGCTAAGTCCATGGCCACCATAAGCCATTTCTATCAAGAAGGCCACGAACAGTGCTTAGCAACCACGAAAGCTTCCAAGAGTTGAAACATTGCCTATCAAGTAGGCCGTAGCAGCCCATAGCAAACCAACCAAGATAATCTAACAGGCCAAGATTGGTTGGAGATTTCAAAATTTTGCTAAGTCCATGGCCACCATAAGCCATTTCTATCAAGAAGGCCACGAACTGTGCTTAGCAACCACGAAAGCTTCCAAGAGTTGAAACATTGCCTATCAAGTAGGCCGTACCAGCCCATAGCAACCCAACCAAGATAATCTAACAGGCCAAGATTGGATCTCAAAATGTTGCTAAGTCCATGGCCACGATAAGCCATTTCTATCAAGAAGGCCATGGACAGTTCTAAACAACCACGAAAGCTTCCAAGAGTTGAAACATTGCCTATCAAGTAGGCCGTAGCAGCCCATAGCAACCCAACCAAGATAATCTAACAGGCCAAGATTGGTTGGAGATTTCAAAATTTGGCTAAGTCCAGATTTTTTTACCCTTCGGGAAAACAACCCTAGTTCACCAAGTTGAACGCGAAAAACTGTCCATAGGATACGCACAAAACGTTTATTGAGTTGGTCACCATATGTGGAAATTATGGTGAAAATAAGCCAAGTTCCGGAGTTTTTAACTCACACGAAACCACGAAAAACTTTCATTAGGAAAACTTGGTTGGAGCACCCTACTGCAGAACACACCGACATGGACGAAAGGGTTGACTGGCTAAGAGAAAAAATTTTTGCGGGACCACTTAAAACATCATAGTTAGACCTAGCAAATGATGAAAAGTGAAACCCGCGATCGATTGGAGAAACCTTATTTTACACTGAAAAATTCCACATAAGGAAAATTTGTATGGAGCACCCTACTGCAGAGCACACCGACAGGGCCGGGAAGGAAGGCCCGGTCCAAGAAAAAATTTTTGCGGGACCACTCAAAACATCATAGTTAGACCTAGCAAATGATGAAAAGTGAAACCCGCGATCGATTGGAGAAACCTTATTTTACACTGAAAAATTCCACATAAGCAAAATTTGTATGGAGCACCCTACTGCAGAACACACCGACAGGGCCGGGAAGGAAGGCCCGGTCCAAGAAAAAATTTTTGCGGGACCACTCAAAACATCATAGTTAGACCTAGCAAATGATGAAAAGTGAAACCCGCGATCGATTGGAGAAACCTTATTTTACACTGAAAAATTCCACATAAGCAAAATTTGTATGGAGCACCCTACTGCAGAACACACCGACAGGGCCGGGAAGGAAGGCCCGGTCCAAGAAAAAATTTTTGCGGGACCACTCAAAACATCATAGTTAGACCTAGCAAATGATGAAAAGTGAAACCCGCGATCGATTGGAGAAACCTTATTTTACACTGAAAAATTCCACATAAGCAAAATTTGTATGGAGCACCCTACTGCAGAACACACCGACAGGGCCGGGAAGGAAGGCCCGGTCCAAGAAAAAATTTTTGCGGGACCACTCAAAACATCATAGTTAGACCTAGCAAATGATGAAAAGTGAAACCCGCGATCGATTGGAGAAACCTTATTTTACACTGAAAAATTCCACATAAGCAAAATTTGTATGGAGCACCCTACTGCAGAACACACCGACAGGGCCGGGAAGGAAGGCCCGGTCCAAGAAAAAATTTTTGCGGGACCACTCAAAACATCATAGTTAGACCTAGCAAATGATGAAAAGTGAAACCCGCGATCGATTGGAGAAACCTTATTTTACACTGAAAAATTCCACATAAGCAAAATTTGTATGGAGCACCCTACTGCAGAGCACACCGACAGGGCCGGGAAGGAAGGCCCGGTCCAAGAAAAAATTTTTGCGGGACCACTCAAAACATCATAGTTAGACCTAGCAAATGATGAAAAGTGAAACCCGCGATCGATTGGAGAAACCTTATTTTACACTGAAAAATTCCACATAAGCAAAATTTGTATGGAGCACCCTACTGCAGAACACACCGACATGGACGAAAGGGTCGACTGGCCAAGAGAAAAAATTTTTGCGGGACCACTCAAAACATCATAGTTAGACCTAGCAAATGATGAAAAGTGAAACCCGCGATCGATTGGAGAAACCTTATTTTACACTGAAAAATTCCACATAAGGAAAATTTGTATGGAGCACCCTACTGCAGAGCACACCGACAGGGCCGGGAAGGAAGGCCCGGTCCAAGAAAAAATTTTTGCGGGACCACTCAAAACATCATAGTTAGACCTAGCAAATGATGAAAAGTGAAACCCGCGATCGATTGGAGAAACCTTATTTTACACTGAAAAATTCCACATAAGCAAAATTTGTATGGAGCACCCTACTGCAGAACACACCGACAGGGCCGGGAAGGAAGGCCCGGTCCAAGAAAAAATTTTTGCGGGACCACTCAAAACATCATAGTTAGACCTAGCAAATGATGAAAAGTGAAACCCGCGATCGATTGGAGAAACCTTATTTTACACTGAAAAATTCCACATAAGGAAAATATGTATGGAGCACCCTACTGCAGCGCACACCGACAGGGCCGGGAAGGAAGGCCCGGTCCAAGAAAAAATTTTTGCGGGACCACTCAAAACATCATAGTTAGACCTAGCAAATGATGAAAAGTGAAACCCGCGATCGATTGGAGAAACCTTATTTTACACTGAAAAATTCCACATAAGCAAAATTTGTATGGAGCACCCTACTGCAGAACACACCGACAGGGCCGGGAAGGAAGGCCCGGTCCAAGAAAAAATTTTTGCGGGACCACTCAAAACATCATAGTTAGACCTAGCAAATGATGAAAAGTGAAACCCGCGATCGATTGGAGAAACCTTATTTTACACTGAAAAATTCCACATAAGGAAAATATGTATGGAGCACCCTACTGCAGAGCACACCGACAGGGCCGGGAAGGAAGGCCCGGTCCAAGAAAAAATTTTTGCGGGACCACTCAAAACATCATAGTTAGACCTAGCAAATGATGAAAAGTGAAACCCGCGATCGATTGGAGAAACCTTATTTTACACTGAAAAATTCCACATAAGGAAAATTTGTATGGAGCACCCTACTGCAGAGCACACCGACAGGGCCGGGAAGGAAGGCCCGGTCCAAGAAAAAATTTTTGCGGGACCACTCAAAACATCATAGTTAGACCTAGCAAATGATGAAAAGTGAAACCCGCGATCGATTGGAGAAACCTTATTTTACACTGAAAAATTCCACATAAGGAAAATTTGTATGGAGCACCCTACTGTGGTCACCATCGGTCGAGTTGGTCGAGACGGGCAAAAAATTTTTTTTTCCATATCGTCTCAAAACATGATTTATGGACCTTGTAAATGTTGAAAAGTGAAACGAAATCACTTTTGGAGCGATGAAAATTTTGTATGGGAGGTCCCTACCCGGAACAAATTTTACTAGTAAAGTCATCATTCCGCGACGAGAAATTTGAAAATGGTCAAATATGGTTAAGATGTCATGTTCATTCCCTACTATGGGGGGACCAGGTCGTCACGAAAAAATTTTTTTCTCGACCTGGTCAAATGTGGTTCTGCGACGGAGGTTAAACTAATATTGCATAATTTGGGCCAAAAACCCCCCTCTGTCAGATATTGTACCCGTTCAAGAGCAATAGCAGACCACATAAGTTGAGCTTTGAGGTATCTGAAAGTTGAATATAGAGCGAGGTTCTAAGCGAAGGGATAGCTTAACGTTGAGCATTGAACGCAAAAAAGCTTAGAGATAAGCTTATTATATAAGGATTGTGGTGCAGAACACAGCTTAACGTTGAGCTTTGAACGCAAATGGCTAGAACTAAGCTAAGAGATACCTATAGTGGTGCATGGAACAGCTCACAAGTTGAGCTTCGAGAAGTCCAAAGGCAAAATGTAGAGCGAGGTTCTAAGCGAAGGGATAGCTTAACGTTGAGCATTGAACGCAAAAAAGCTTAGAGATAAGCTTATTATATAACGATTGTGGTGCAGGACACAGCTTAACGTTGAGCTTTGAACGCACATGGCTAGAACTAAGCTAAGAGATACGGGTAGTGGTGCATGGAACTGCTCACAAGTTGAGCTTCGAGAAGTCCAAAGGCAAAATATAGAGAGAGGTCCTAGCAGCCTAAAAAACTTCTAGGGCCGACAGCTCACAAGTTGAGTTTCGAACGCAATTAGGCTACCCTGGTAGCCTTGATTTGAAAGCATTAAGGCAATGATATG
>NW_026525895.1:52500-67500 GCF_943734725.1 Anopheles marshallii | reverse complement strand
TTATTTCTAGTGGGCGATCGCGCCTCTTTTGTGCCTTAACGGCCTTCGTCCTTGTTATTCCCATCAGTCTAATGGGCGTTCGCGCCTCTTTTCGCCTTAGCGGCCTTTATTTCATTGCCCATCTTCGTCCTCCTCTTCGAATGCATCTACCCCGAAGAGGGCCCACAAGTACGTTCTACAGTCCACTGCCTCCTCATTCTGCAGTCTTCGCCGCGCGCGGAAGCGTCTCACGTTGTTCCTAACTGTTCGATGACGCTCCTCCCGCTCCTGTAACTCCTCCGTCGTCAGCAGTCGCCCGTCGGGGTGGGTTGGTGGTATTTCCCCCCGCGCAGCTCGTCGCTCAATGGTCAGCTGCCTACGAGCCTCGTTACGCCTTTCATTACGTAAGGCCACCAGCTCCTCGTGTGCGGTGTCCAGACTTTGCGCGGCCCTCTGCATGTCGTCGTGCGCGCTCGTGGCCCGCTCGATATACCACTCCTGTTGGAGTGTGGTGGTGATAATGCGAGCGGCCTCGCAAACTTTGCTCCATCGTGCTCGGCTGGTAAGCATGAACGCCACAAGATTGTCAGGCGTCACAGCCGCTTCGTCGTCCTCACCGAGTAATTCATGCCGGACATCCGCGAACCTCGGACAGTCGAAGAAGGCATGCTCGGCCGTCTCCGGGACTCCCGGGCACCTGGTACAGTCGGCGGATGGTGCAAGATGTTTCACGCACAAGTACTCATGGAAAAACCCATGGCCGGAGAGGATCTGAGCGAGGTGGAATGTCATCTCCCCGTGTTGCCGGTTCTTCCATGCCGCCAAGTCTGAGATGGTCCGGTGCGCCCATCGGGTGTAGCGGCTTTCCGATTCTAGCTGGTCCCACTGACGCTGCCACTCGTCAATTGTCCTCGTCCGCTCCTCGATGCGCAGTTCGCGTAGACTTGCTCCCGTCGTCCGATGCCGCTGGTAGCAACGAGCGTCTTCCGTCACCTGCAGCACGATGGGGATGACGCTGGCAAGGACCGTTGCCACCTCATGGCGCACTGTAATGAAGGTGCGAGCTACTGGCCGTGCGTACAGTCCTTGCACGCGGTTCAGCTGTCTGCAACACTCCCGGAGTCGGACTGCCTCGTGCCAAATCGGCGCGGCGTAGCGGAGGGTGGAGTCCACCACCGATGCAAGCAGCCGCCGCTTCGCACTCTTTGGCCCACCATGATTTCGGAGCAGCCGGGAAATCCCCTGCGCCACACGGAGCGCTTTCGTCGTGGCCTGCTCTACGTGTGGCCTCCACGACAGGTGGTCCTCGATGACAACTCCTAAATATTTCAAGGTGCGGGTCGGCAGTTTCTCTACGCCATTGATACTCACCGGGACTCGGGTGTTGTCTCGTCTCATCGTAGACACAATGACCAGCTCGGTCTTGGCCGGAGCGAGCTCCATGTGGTGTTGCGCCATCCACGAGCTGATCATTGCTACCGCCGTCTCCGCCAGTCCCGTCGCTGCCTCCGGCGTCGTCCCGCTCGCCAGCACCACGACGTCATCCGCAAAGCCGATCACTTCGGCGCCCTCAGGCAGCACCAGCCGAAGCACGCCGTCGTACATCGCGTTCCACAGGGTCGGGCCCAGGATTGAGCCCTGTGGAACGCCCGCCGTGACCGTACGACGCACTGGCCCCTCGCTGGTCTCGTACACCAGCCTCCTCTCAGAAAAGTAGCTGCGCAATATTTTTTGGAGGGCTGCAGGGACCATCAGCTTCTGCAGGGCAACCGCGATCGCCTTCCAGCTGGCAGAATTAAAGGCGTTCCTGACGTCCAGTGCTGCCACCACCAGACATCGAGGATCCCGCTGGTTGGTGCGGTGAAACGTCCTCGCGTGTTGTCCTCGCTCTATCACCCGCTCGATGGCCTGAAGCGTGGAGCGACCGCGCCGGAACCCGTACTGCCTTGCTGACAGGCGAGGAGCATCGCTGTCCTCCAAGTGGTCGTTCAGCCGATCTAAGATCAGCCGTTCGAACCCCTTGGCGACTGCTCCCAGCATTAGCAGCGGGCGGTGCGACGACGGATCGCCCGGCGGCTTACCTGGCTTCGTGACCAACACAAGGCGTGCCTCCTTCCATGCCGCAGGAAACTCCCCTCGCTCGAGCAGCTGATTGTACACCTTGGCGAAGACCTCCGGGTGCTTCCGCATTGCCGCCTTCACTGCGGCATTCGGGATGCCGTCCAGCCCTGGCGCCTTGGAGGTGGCCATCCGCTCGGCCAGCGAAAGAATTTCCGAGCTCGTGACCGGTCTCAGAGCCTCACTGCACACGTCGATGTCCGGCCACTCAAATGCCGGATGGTCCGGGAACAAGGCTTCGACGATCGGACCTAGTACGGCTCGGTCCGTTTCCGGTGGTGCCCTGTTACGTAGTTTTGCTCGAACAACCTTGTAACCGAGTCCGAACACCTCGGCTTCGACCCCATCGATCAGCTCTTGCATACTGTCTTCCTTACTGCTGTGAATGGCGGCCTGCAGCAATCGTCGACAGCCCTGCAGCCTGGCCGACGTCACCGCACGCTCCGAAGGTTGGGCCCTGCGATGGGCGGCCTCCGCTGCTCCGCATTCCTCCCTCAGGCGCTCGATCTCCGGAGACCACCAGTACACCTGGGGCTTGCGATGGAAAGTAGCCCCGTGTACTCTCTCCATGATCTCATCGCACGCCTGGGTCAGTCCGCCGATCAGCCCCTCCGGAGTTGCGACCTGCTCGAAGTGGCCGCATGTGAGGGCGATGTCGAAGCACTTGTTATCGAATTGCGTCGTCTTCCACCGGGTCCCGGCGTGTCTGGCTGTCCCGTCTCGACTTCGCTGCTGCTGCTTGCCTCGTCGCGTGGGACGTTGTCCTGGGACGCCCACCTGGAACTGGACGTAGGCATGGTCGCTGCTGGAAAAGCGATCGAGCACGCGCCAGGAGTCCGGTCGCGCAATAGTTTGGCTGGCAAAAGAAACGTCGATAACGCTTTCCCGCGCAACCCCGTTGCCCTTAAACGTGGGCACGTTGCCGCGGTTCAGCGTATGCAGCGCCAGCTGCTCCACCACGCTCAGGAGCTCCTGCCCCTTCCGGGTGGTGCGCGCACTCCCCCACTCCTCATTCCAGGCGTTGAAGTCCCCGGCCAGGACTGATGTTGCGTGTCCGACCAGAGACACCTCCACCGCACCGAGGAAGCTTACGAAGTCTTCGATGCCGCTGCTGGGTGGCACGTAGCAGCTGGCGAACGTTACTCCCGCTATGGTGGCCACCACGAGTCCCGGGACGACGCTCCCCCAAAGCCGTTGAATAGGGTACGCCCCTGTTGCTATTATCGCCACACTCTGTTCCGCATCGATGGCCCACCGCGGATCATCCCGAGGTGGTCGATATAGTTCGCAGGCGAGCACCACCTGAGCCCCTAACTCGCGAGCCGTCTGCAGCATGAGGTCTTGGGCTGCCCGGCTTCGCCCGAGGTTCACTTGCAGCACTTTTAGCGCCGGCACGTCGGATGCCCGACCGGGTGCGGGCCGCTGCACACGACGCAGCGCACCTCCGCCGTGCAGCTCTTCGCCTGGTGATCCGGCTTCCCGCAGCGAATGCAGCTTGTCGAGCGGTCCACTTCGCTCCTGCACGCAGCTCGGACGTGCCCCATCTCGAGGCACTTGTAGCACCGTTGCTGACGCGCCTGCAGAGGAGCCACCTTCCGGATCAGACACGATGTGTATTTGATCTTGACGCTCTTGTCGACCAGACCCTCCGCAGCCCTGGCTGTTACGCGGACTATCGCCACTTTCGTGCCGTCCCAGGCAGGTCGCAGGCGAACCGATGTCTCCTCCACCTCGCATTGGCACAGGTTGGTCAGCGCCATCGCCACATCGGTCTCCTTCGCTAAAGGGTCGACAGCGTCCAACCGGATTTCGACCATAGGCGTGACCAGCCGAGCTGAGGCCGGCCGTTCTGCCTTTGCGCAGACCTGCTTGATGCACTGCAGAACTTCTGCAGCGTCCGCGCTCTCCTTCAGCTCCATGACAAGCCTGGAGCGTGTGGTGCGTCGCCCGACGCCTAGGGCCTCAGCATGTTTCTCCATTTCTGGAGCCGTTCGGACAGCCTGGTACACCTCCGTCCAGGTTTGTCCCTCAGCTGGGGCGATTTCAATAGCGTCCGGCTTGGTTTTTCGCTGCCGCTGACGCCGACCTCCTCGTTGTGCTCCAGGCTGGCTACCCCGGGCCTGTTGTCCCTGATGTTGCTGGGGCTGCTGCTTAGACGGTCCTGCGATCGGCTGTCGCTGAACCGCTGCCCGTTGCGGTAGTTGCGGCCACTGCTGCTGCTGTTGCTGCGGCTTGTTCCCCGGTTGCCGGGCCGGCTTACGACGCACCACTTCAGCCCAGGAGCCGCCTTCCGGGTCTGAAAGCGGAGCTGCCGTTGCCGACACCGCTCCCTGCTGTCGCTGTTGCTGCTGCTGCTCACGACGTTGCTGCTGCTGTTGTTGCTGCTGCTGCTGGTACTGCTGCTGCTGCTTCTGGCTGCCTCCATAGCCCAGCGTCTGTGCAAGGAGCTCTTGGAAGCTGGCTCGCTCCTCCCTCAGCTCGTTGCGCAGGCGCTCGTTGTCTTCACGAGCCAGCGTCTCGCGCATCCGGGCTTCCTCTCGGGCCAGCTGCAAATCTTGCCGGGCCTGCACAGCATTTGTTTCCATCTGCTGCCGGAGCATCTGGATCTCCTGTTGCAGACCCACGATCGTCGCTCGCAGCTGCTCGTTGGTGAGCGACGTCTCATTGAGGAGCTGTCTCAGCTCCGACATTTCCGGGGACTGCTGCTTCGCTCCCGGAACAGATGTTCGTGTAAGAGCCACTCGCGGCTCCAGAATAGTGGAGAGCTTCGCCGGCCTCTCCTCCGTTGACTCCGTCCTGGAACGGAGGGTTCGCCCCGTCGACGACATCTCCACCTCTCACTGTTACGGGTGAGGGTGGAGGGGGGGGGGGGGGGGTGTCGGGGGAGGTGTTCTCCCCGACTCGCGGCGACGTAGCGCGTTGATTGACTCCCCACACACAGAAACACACGGTACTCGGCCAAGAACGCGCAACCGAACAGCTGTCCCATACAAAATGTATGGGAACGAAAGACGCCGGAAATCGCCAAAACCTCCAACTTTGGAAGCCTATAACTCCGCAACGGTTCGTCGCACAAAAATGTTAGACCACTCTATCGACGCGGGATATTCTCACTTATAGTCCTCAAGTGTTTTTAAGATCACTAACGCACTTTTTGGGGGGTAAAACGGTCCCCCACCAAAAACTCACAGTTTTTCAAGTGCCACTTCCGGTGTAACGCACACACACACACATACAAAATTTTGTAAGATGCGTCTTACCGAGACGCATCCAACGACACCTTAATCGTCCGGATCGGTTCACAATTCGCCTTAATATTCAACAAAAACCTGCCCACGAAAAACTCCCCCCCCTTAAGGGGTGGGGGGGTGAAATTTGGGTGGGGGGTCGGCGGCCAGGATCGGGGGCCGGACACGTGAAACCAAAGCCCTGGCACGCGTGGCCTGGCTGATACGGCCGATTTTCACTCCAAACACTCGCACACACGCACGCACACGGAAACACACGGCAAACGGAAAGTGCCTTAAATCGTGCACTTTGCCAAAAAGTTACACTTTTCGGTGCGCTTGCACCGGGCTTTACCGTTATGTTCTTCAGCACACTCGCGGCGACAACGCCAGATCGGGCGCAAACCGGTACTTTGCACTGACGTCACACGCGACGACACACGGTACTCGGCCAAGAACGCGCCACCGAACAGCTGTCCCATACAAAATGTATGGGAACGAAAGACGCCGGAAATCGCCAAAACCTCCAACTTTGGAAGCCTATAACTCCGCAACGGTTCGTCGCACAAAAATGTTAGACCACTCTATCGACGCGGGATATTCTCACTTATAGTCCTCAAGTGTTTTTAAGATCACTAACGCACTTTTTGGGGGGTAAAACGGTCCCCCACCAAAAACTCACAGTTTTTCAAGTGCCACTTCCGGTGTAACGCACACACACACACATACAAAGTTTTGTAAGATGCGTCTTACCGAGACGCATCCAACGACACCTTAATCGTCCGGATCGGTTCACAATTCGCCTTAATATTCAACAAAAACCTGCCCACGAAAAACTCCCCCCCCTTAAGGGGTGGGGGGGTGAAATTTGGGTGGGGGGTCGGCGGCCGAGATCGGGGGCCGGACACGTGGAACCAAGGTCCTCGGTGGCCGTTTGGTGTCTCTTTCGCACACTTTGTCTTACTCAGTATGCACTCACAGTATACACTCACACGCACGCGTCGACAAGAGCTCATCCACAACACGTCCGTTCACTACGGAGGTTCGCTCGCAACTACAGGGATAACTGGCTTTTTTTTTTTAAACAATATCGCAGTTTATTTAATCAATCATACGATCCATAAACGCGACTTCCCCCCCGGCAGTCGTTACCCGCTAGGGATGGACTGCCGGGGGCCCTGCTGCCTACATAGGCTTGAGCGCCTTGATTGGCCTTGACGGCCATTTCACGAATCCTCTGCCCTTACTTGACTTAATTCTAGTGGGCGATCGCGCCTCTTTTCGCCTTAGCGGCCTTCGTCCATGTTATTCTTAGTAGTCTAATGGGCGTTCGCGCCTCTTTTCGCCTTAGCGGCCTTCGTCCATGTTATTCTTAGTAGTCTAATGGGCGTTCGCGCCTCTTTTCGCCTTAGCGGCCTTTGTTTTCATTGCCCATCTTCGTCCTCCTCTTCGAATGCATCTACCCCGAAGAGGGCCCACTTGCAGCCTTCCGGGTGCAGGACGGATGTCCTACACGATGTGGGCCCTTGCATGTCACGCAGCAGACCGCTGCCGTGCATGTTCGGGCCAGGTGTCCCGGTTGGCCGCATCGGATACAGTGCGTCGACCAATCCACCTCGCTCCGGCATTGGTGCCGCAGGTGTCCGTGCTCCAGGCATTTGAAGCACCGCTGCTGGCCCCGCGTCAGTGGTGTCAACTGCTTAGCTGGGCACGAAGTGTGCAGCACCTTCACGTGCTGCTGCGCAATCTTCGCTGCCGCCTTCACTGCCATTCGGACGTATGCCGTCTGCGTGCCATTCCATGCCTTGACCAAATGCACGGCGGATTCCTTCACCGACTGCTCTGTGAATGTTTGGATCGCCGTCGCCACGTCCGTCGCCGTCGCTAGAGGGTCCACCTCTTCCAGGCGGACCTCTACCATTTCCGTCACCAGGCGGGCGGTGGCCGGAGCTACAGCCTGTGCGCAGACCTCCTGCACACGTTGAAAAATTGCTTCCGAATTAGCACCGTCCTCTACGTTCATAACCAGCCGATCCCGCGTCGTTCGCCGTCCCACACCGAGCTTCGCCTGGTGTTCGGCCAACGACGGTGCGCCGCGGACTAGCTGGTAAACGTCTGTCCACGTTTGACCGTCTCCTGGGGTCACCTCTATAGCGTCCGGCTTCTTTTTCGTCGACTGTTTGCGTGGCGCAAGTTGCGGGCGTGGCTTTTCCAATTGATGCTGTTGTTGCTGCTGCGGCTTCGGTGGTGCCTTGCGGGGTCCCACCACCGTCCATGCGCCACCCTGCGTCGCCTGTGTACCAGATGCCTCGGCAGCCACATTGGCATAGGATGGCCGCTGCTGCTGCTGTTGTTGTTGCTGTTGCAGCGGTTGCTGCTGAGCAGGGCCACGCGTTGGCCCCTGCGTCTGTTGTGGCCGTTGCTGTTGTTCCTGCAACCGTTGGGGCTGCTGCTTCATCAAAGAAGACGACTGCTCCTGCAGCTGCGATTGCAGTGCCTGATTGCCGCCACAACCAAGCATCTGCGCCAACAGCTCCTGGTGGCTTGCCATCTCCTTTTCTAGCTCCTTGCGGAGACGTTGAGTCTCCTCTTGCCACTGGCGAGCCTGTTGCTTGTTCCATTGCAGCTCTTCATTAAACCGCTGCTGAGCCAGCTTTAGTTCCTCCCGGGCCAGCTTTCGTTCCTCGCGGGCCATGTTGTCATTGGCCTCCGCCCGCTGTCGCAGCATCACAAGCTCTTGCTGCAGCTCTTTACACATGGTTCGAAGCTGCTCGTTTACGAGGGTCGTTTCTTCGATCACCTTCCGCAGTTCGACCATGTCATTGTTCGTCGACTTCGTGGCCTTCACCGAAGCTCTTGTCAGCATGACCTTCGGCTCTACAGCCGGAAGAGACCGCCCCGGCCTTTCCTCCGTCGATTCCGCCCTTAGGCGCGATGTTCGAGTTGTCGCCATTTTAGAGACCCATGCAGGCCTTAGTGGTCAGGGGGGGTGTTTCCCTGCTTGCAGACGCCTTCCCGTATTTTTCGCAGTCGTTCCCGATTTTTTTCCCCGCGATTTCCAGTAAAAGTCG
This sequence comes from Anopheles marshallii, assembly GCF_943734725.1. Taxonomy (NCBI): domain Eukaryota; kingdom Metazoa; phylum Arthropoda; class Insecta; order Diptera; family Culicidae; genus Anopheles; species Anopheles marshallii. Next base: position 59,105 of record NW_026525895.1, on the reverse strand, counting down.
GGAATTCGAGCAGTTTCGAGCAGTTTCGAGCTCGACAAAAACTGTCCAAATCGAGCAGATTCGAGCTGTCGATGACCCCCCCAGCTTACCAGAATTTTCTGCGTCTTTTTAAGTTTCGAGCAGTTTTTCGAGCAGAAACCGTCAATTTGAAAATTTGTCTGCGGGGGACTGCTCACCTTCGAAAATTCGTCAGCGGGGTCATGTGTGTCACTCGGGTGTCACAAAAAAATGTCAAAAAATTTTTCGCGTTTTTCACTGTTTTTTCGCTTGGATCTTATTAAACAGGTTAAAACAATCACAACGGTGAAAACCGCACACGAATCCGATAAAAACTCGCAAAGTTATTAACGATTTTCTAATAAATACCGTTGCTCGAAACCACGTGCTCCGGCGGTAGCACCCCTTGCACTTTTTTGCCACGATGTTTTTCGTCAATTTTCGTCCGATTTCCGTCCGGTTTTTTGCGTTAGCACGATCACGGGCACAAAAACTACCGTTTCCGTCCACTTCCGGCCCGATTGGACCGGATTTTTACGCAAACTCACGATACACACACACTGTTGTTGTTGTTGTTGTTGTATTTCTTTGCGCAAATTTGCCACTCCGTATTTCGGGCCGAATTTCACCGGCAAACACTGTCTATCACTCTTAATCGCTTAAATGGCGTCCAATCTCGCTTTTTCACCGAAAACCGCACCGAAAAAGGTCTATTTTGCCCGTTTTTATAGCGGAAATAGTTCCCCATACAAAATGTATGGGGAATGTTTTTTTGCTTATTTTCCGTATTATCGCACCGATTTTCACGCGGTTTTCACTCGATTCACTTAAAACTTGCACTTAACAACGGATTATAACTAAAATCCAGTCTCTCTAAACGATTTTTGCACACAAATTTTCCTTCTCACTGCGGAGCAAAACACGCCATGTCCAAACAGCTCGACTGCTCGAATGTCACCACACAGGGATAACTGGCTTGTGGCCGCCAAGCGTTCATAGCGACGTGGCTTATTGATCCTTCGATGTCGGCTCTTCCTATCATTGTGAAGCAAAATTCACCAAGCGTAGGATTGTTCACCCTTTCAAGGGAACGTGAGCTGGGTTTAGACCGTCGTGAGACAGGTTAGTTTTACCCTACTGGTGTGTGCTGTATGCTGCTATCTTAACGGAATTCCTGTGCAGTACGAGAGGAACCACAGGTACGGACCACTGGCTCAATACTAGTTCGACCGGACTTTGGTATGACGCTACGTCCGCTGGATTATGCCTGAACGCCTCTAAGGTCGTATCCAATCCGAGCTGATAGCGCATCATAAACCCATTAGGTGATCGGAAGCTAGCGGGCTTAACAACCCTCTGAGATCCGTCGGTGCTGCCCCGTGCACACTGCCGTCTCATCCCCGCTATAGCACTAGACTGAGCCGCAACGGGCGGGTGTACGCTGCACGTGGAAGTACCTTATCACAGGGAACCCTGGTGGCTGTGCTCCCGTCGACCGTGGATACAACTAGTTTCGACACCTTCGACCGCCCGCAAACGACGGGACTACAGGCTGGGAGCTGCGAGTTGTAGAGATGCGTTCGCATCGATCCTCTCAGGCGACCCATGCTTGGTGGTGAAGTGGTTAGTTCGTGGAGTATAGGCTTGCTGCACTCGACAAGAGTGCTGCTTGCAAGGCTGTGGTGGTACGTATGGTAGTTGATGAGCATAGGCTTGCTGCACTCGACAAGAGTGCTGCTTGCAAGCCTATGGTGGTACGTGTACGGTAGTTGATGTGAGCATAGGCTTGCTGCACTCGACAAGAGTGCTGCTTGCAAGCCTATGGGTGGTGTGGTGTGTGGTGCATGATTAGCCTTTCAAGGAAGATGTGTCCTTGGGGCTAATCGGTTATTTTTATAAGTCCGGGAAACCTTTCTCGTCGGGATTCTTATCCTAAGCAACCACGAAAGCTTCCAAGAGTTGAAACATTGCCTATCAAGTAGGCCGTACCAGCCCATAGCAAACCAACCAAGATAATCTAACAGGCCAAGATTGGTTGGAGATTTCAAAATTTGGCTAAGTCCATGGCCACCATAAGCCATTTCTATCAAGAAGGCCACGAACAGTGCTTAGCAACCACGAAAGCTTCCAAGAGTTGAAACATTGCCTATCAAGTAGGCCGTACCAGCCCATAGCAACCCAACCAAGATACTCTAACAGGCCAAGATTGGTTGGAGACTTCAAAATTTGGCTAAGTCCATGGCCACCATAAGCCATTTCTATCAAGAAGGCCACGAACAGTGCTTAGCAACCACGAGAGCTTCCAAGAGTTGAAACATTGCCTATCAAGTAGGCCGTACCAGCCCATAGCAACCCAACCAAGATACTCTAACAGGCCAAGATTGGTTGGAGAATTCAAAATTTGGCTAAGTCCATGGCCACCATAAGCCATTTCTATCAAGAAGGCCATGGACAGTGCTTAGCAACCACGAAAGCTTCCAAGAGTTGAAACATTGCCTATCAAGTAGGCCGTACCAGCCCATAGCAACCCAACCAAGATAATCTAACAGGCCAAGATTGGTTGGAGAATTCAAAATTTTGCTAAGTCCATGGCCACCATAAGCCATTTCTATCAAGAAGGCCACGAACTGTGCTTAGCAACCACGAAAGCTTCCAAGAGTTGAAACATTGCCTATCAAGTAGGCCGTAGCAGCCCATAGCAACCCAACCAAGATACTCTAACAGGCCAAGATTGGTTGGAGATTTCAAAATTTGGCTAAGTCCAGATTTTTTTACCCTTCGGGAATACAACCCTAGTTCACCAAGTTGAACGCGAAAAACTGTCCATAGGATACGCACAAAACGTTTATTGAGTTGGTCACCTTATGTGGAAATTATGGTGAAAATAAGCCAAGTTCCGGAGTTTTTAACTTACACGAAACCACGAAAAACTTTCATTAGAAAAACTTGGTTGGAGCACCCTACTGCAGAACACACCGACATGGACGAAAGAGTCGACTGGCTAAGAGAAAAAATTTTTGCGGGACCACTCAAAACATCATAGTTAGACCTAGCAAATGATGAAAAGTGAAACCCGCGATCGATTGGAGAAACCTTATTTTACACTGAAAAATTCCACATAAGGAAAATTTGTATGGAGCACCCTACTGCAGAGCACACCGACAGGGCCGGGAAGGAAGGCCCGGTCCAAGAAAAAATTTTTGCGGGACCACTCAAAACATCATAGTTAGACCTAGCAAATGATGAAAAGTGAAACCCGCGATCGATTGGAGAAACCTTATTTTACACTGAAAAATTCCACATAAGCAAAATTTGTATGGAGCACCCTACTGCAGAACACACCGACAGGGCCGGGAAGGAAGGCCCGGTCCAAGAAAAAATTTTTGCGGGACCACTCAAAACATCATAGTTAGACCTAGCAAATGATGAAAAGTGAAACCCGCGATCGATTGGAGAAACCTTATTTTACACTGAAAAATTCCACATAAGCAAAATTTGTATGGAGCACCCTACTGCAGAACACACCGACAGGGCCGGGAAGGAAGGCCCGGTCCAAGAAAAAATTTTTGCGGGACCACTCAAAACATCATAGTTAGACCTAGCAAATGATGAAAAGTGAAACCCGCGATCGATTGGAGAAACCTTATTTTACACTGAAAAATTCCACATAAGCAAAATTTGTATGGAGCACCCTACTGCAGAACACACCGACAGGGCCGGGAAGGAAGGCCCGGTCCAAGAAAAAATTTTTGCGGGACCACTCAAAACATCATAGTTAGACCTAGCAAATGATGAAAAGTGAAACCCGCGATCGATTGGAGAAACCTTATTTTACACTGAAAAATTCCACATAAGCAAAATTTGTATGGAGCACCCTACTGCAGAACACACCGACAGGGCCGGGAAGGAAGGCCCGGTCCAAGAAAAAATTTTTGCGGGACCACTCAAAACATCATAGTTAGACCTAGCAAATGATGAAAAGTGAAACCCGCGATCGATTGGAGAAACCTTATTTTACACTGAAAAATTCCACATAAGCAAAATTTGTATGGAGCACCCTACTGCAGAACACACCGACAGGGCCGGGAAGGAAGGCCCGGTCCAAGAAAAAATTTTTGCGGGACCACTCAAAACATCATAGTTAGACCTAGCAAATGATGAAAAGTGAAACCCGCGATCGATTGGAGAAACCTTATTTTACACTGAAAAATTCCACATAAGCAAAATTTGTATGGAGCACCCTACTGCAGAACACACCGACAGGGCCGGGAAGGAAGGCCCGGTCCAAGAAAAAATTTTTGCGGGACCACTCAAAACATCATAGTTAGACCTAGCAAATGATGAAAAGTGAAACCCGCGATCGATTGGAGAAACCTTATTTTACACTGAAAAATTCCACATAAGGAAAATTTGTATGGAGCACCCTACTGCAGAGCACACCGACAGGGCCGGGAAGGAAGGCCCGGTCCAAGAAAAAATTTTTGCGGGACCACTCAAAACATCATAGTTAGACCTAGCAAATGATGAAAAGTGAAACCCGCGATCGATTGGAGAAACCTTATTTTACACTGAAAAATTCCACATAAGGAAAATTTGTATGGAGCACCCTACTGCAGAGCACACCGACAGGGCCGGGAAGGAAGGCCCGGTCCAAGAAAAAATTTTTGCGGGACCACTCAAAACATCATAGTTAGACCTAGCAAATGATGAAAAGTGAAACCCGCGATCGATTGGAGAAACCTTATTTTACACTGAAAAATTCCACATAAGGAAAATTTGTATGGAGCACCCTACTGCAGAGCACACCGACAGGGCCGGGAAGGAAGGCCCGGTCCAAGAAAAAATTTTTGCGGGACCACTCAAAACATCATAGTTAGACCTAGCAAATGATGAAAAGTGAAACCCGCGATCGATTGGAGAAACCTTATTTTACACTGAAAAATTCCACATAAGGAAAATTTGTATGGAGCACCCTACTGCAGAGCACACCGACAGGGCCGGGAAGGAAGGCCCGGTCCAAGAAAAAATTTTTGCGGGACCACTCAAAACATCATAGTTAGACCTAGCAAATGATGAAAAGTGAAACCCGCGATCGATTGGAGAAACCTTATTTTACACTGAAAAATTCCACATAAGGAAAATTTGTATGGAGCACCCTACTGCAGAGCACACCGACAGGGCCGGGAAGGAAGGCCCGGCCCAAGAAAAAATTTTTGCGGGACCACTCAAAACATCATAGTTAGACCTAGCAAATGATGAAAAGTGAAACCCGCGATCGATTGGAGAAACCTTATTTTACACTGAAAAATTCCACATAAGGAAAATTTGTATGGAGCACCCTACTGCAGAACACACCGACATGGACGAAAGGGTCGACTGGCTAAGAGAAAAAATTTTTGCGGGACCACTCAAAACATCATAGTTAGACCTAGCAAATGATGAAAAGTGAAACCCGCGATCGATTGGAGAAACCTTATTTTACACCGAAAAATTCCACATAAGGAAAATTTGTATGGAGCACCCTACTGTGGTCACCATCGGTCGAGTTGGTCGAGACGGGCAAAAAATTTTTTTTTCCATATCGTCTCAAAACATGATTTATGGACCTTGTAAATGTTGAAAAGTGAAACGAAATCACTTTTGGAGCGATGAAAATTTTGTATGGGAGGTCCCTACCCGGAACAAATTTTACTAGTAAAGTCATCATTCCGCGACGAGAAATTTGAAAATGGTCAAATATGGTTAAGATGTCATGTTCATTCCCTACTATGGGGGACCAGGTCGTCACGAAAAATTTTTTTTCTCGACCTGGTCAAATGTGGTTCTGCGACGGAGGTTAAACTAATATTGCATAATTTGGCCCAAAAACCCCCCTCTGTCAGAGAACGAAGCCCTTCAAGCTCGATAGCAGACCACATAAGTTGAACTTTGAGGTATCTGAAAGTTGAATATAGAGCGAGGTTCTAAGCGAAGGGATAGCTTAACGTTGAGCATTGAACGCAAAAAAGCTTAGAGATAAGCTTATTATATAAGGATTGTGGTGCAGAACACAGCTTAACGTTGAGCTTTGAACGCAAATGGCTAGAACTAAGCTAAGAGATACCTATAGTGGTGCATGGAACTGCTCACAAGTTGAGCTTCGAGAAGTCCAAAGGCAAAATGTAGAGCGAGGTTCTAAGCGAAGGGATAGCTTAACGTTGAGCATTGAACGCAAAAAAGCTTAGAGATAAGCTTATTATATAAGGATTGTGGTGCAGAACACAGCTTAACGTTGAGCTTTGAACGCACATGGCTAGAACTAAGCTAAGAGATACGGGTAGTGGTGCATGGAACTGCTCACAAGTTGAGCTTCGAGAAGTCCAAAGGCAAAATATAGAGAGAGGTCCTAGCAGCCTAAAAAACTTCTAGGGCCGACAGCTCACAAGTTGAGTTTCGAACGCAATTAGGTTACCTTGGTAGCCTGAATTTGAAAGCATTAAGGCAATGATATGGTAGAATGCCCGATCTTAAACCTATTGACAGAGAATGTGTACGAGTAAGCATAGATGTGGAGGAGCACATACCCTAAACAGTCCCGAAAGATGGTTAGCTAAGTGATGCATCACAAA
>NW_026525895.1:27500-42500 GCF_943734725.1 Anopheles marshallii | reverse complement strand
GGCCTCCACGACAAGTGGTCCTCGATGACAACTCCTAAATATTTCAAGGTGCGGGTCGGCAGTTTCTGTACTCCATTGATACTCACCGGGACTCGGGTGTTGTCTCGTCTCATCGTAGACACAATGACCAGCTCGGTCTTGGCCGGAGCGAGCTCCAGGTGGTGTTGCGCCATCCACGAGCTGATCATTGCTACCGCCGTCTCCGCCAGTCCCGTCGCTGCTTCCGGCGTCGTCCCGCTCGCCAGCACCACGACGTCATCCGCAAAGCCGATCACTTCGGCGCCCTCAGGCAGCACCAGCCGAAGCACGCCGTCGTACATCGCGTTCCACAGGGTCGGGCCCAGGATTGAGCCCTGTGGAACGCCCGCCGTGACCGTACGACGCACTGGCCCCTCGCTGGTCTCGTACACCAGCCTCCTCTCAGAAAAGTAGCTGCGCAATATTTTCTGGAGGGCTGCAGGAACCATCAGCTTCTGCAGGGCAACCGCGATCGCCTTCCAGCTGGCAGAGTTAAAGGCGTTCCTGACGTCCAGTGCTGCCACCACCAGGCATCGAGGATCCCGCTGGTTGGTGCGGTGAAACGTCCTCGCGTGTTGTCCTCGCTCGATCACCCGCTCGATGGCCTGAAGCGTGGAACGACCGCGCCGGAACCCGTACTGCCTTGCCGACAGGCGAGGAGCATCGCTGTCCTCCAAGTGGTCGTTCAGCCGATCTAAGATCAGCCGTTCGAACCCCTTGGCGACTGCTCCCAGCATTAGCAGCGGGCGGTGCGACGACGGATCGCCCGGCGGCTTACCTGGCTTCGTGACCAACACAAGGCGTGCCTCCTTCCATGCCGCAGGAAACTCCCCTCGCTCGAGCAGCTGATTGTACACCTTGGCGAAGACCTCCGGGTGCTTCCGCATTGCCGCCTTCACTGCGGCATTCGGGATACCGTCCAGCCCTGGCGCCTTGGAGGTGGCCATCCGCTCGGCCAGCGAAAGAATTTCCGAGCTCGTGACCGGCCTCAGAGCCTCGCTGCACGCATCGATGTCCGGCCACTCAAACGCCGGATGATTCGGGAACAAGGCTTCGACGATCGGACCTAGTACGGCTCGGTCCGTTTCCGGTGGTGCCCTGTTACGTAGTTTTGCTCGAACAACCTTGTAACCGAGTCCGAACACCTCGGCTTCGACCCCATCGATCAGCTCTTGCATACAGTCCTCCTTACTGCTGTGAATGGCGGCCTGCAGCAATCGTCGACAGCCCTGCAGCCTGGCCGACGTCACCGCACGCTCCGAAGGTTGGGCCCTGCGATGGGCGGCCTCCGCTGCTCCGCATTCCTCCCTCAGGCGCTCGATCTCAGGAGACCACCAGTACACCTGGGGCTTGCGATGGAAAGTAGCCCCGTGTACTCTCTCCATGATCTCATCGCACGCCTGGGTCAGTCCGCCGATCAGCCCCTCCGGAGTTGCGACCTGCTCGAAGTGGCCGCATGTGAGGGCGATGTCGAAGCACTTGTTATCGAATTGCGTCGTCTTCCACCGGGTCCCGGCGTGTCTGGCTGTCCCGTCTCGACTTCGCTGCTGCTGCTTGCCTCGTCGCGTGGGACGTTGTCCTGGGACGCCCACCTGGAACTGGACGTAGGCATGGTCGCTGCTGGAAAAGCGATCGAGCACGCGCCAGGAGTCCGGTCGCGCAATAGTTTGGCTGGCAAAAGAAACGTCGATAACGCTTTCCCGCGCAACCCCGTTGCCCTTAAACGTGGGCACGTTGCCGCGGTTCAGCGTATGCAGCGCCAGCTGCTCCACCACGCTCAGGAGCTCCTGCCCCTTCCGGGTGGTGCGCGCACTCCCCCACTCCTCATTCCAGGCGTTGAAGTCCCCGGCCAGGACCGATGTTGTGTGTCCGACCAGAGACACCTCCACCGCACCGAGGAAGCTTTCGAAGTCTTCGATGCCGCTGCTGGGTGGCACGTAGCAGCTGGCGAACGTTACTCCCGCTATGGTGGCCACCACGAGTCCCGGGACGACGCTCCCCCAAAGCCGTTGAATAGGGTACGCCCCTGTTGCTATTATCGCCACGCTCTGTTCCGCATCGATGGCCCACCGCGGATCATCCCGAGGTGGTCGATATAGTTCGCAGGCGAGCACCACCTGAGCCCCTAACTCGCGAGCCGTCTGCAGCATGAGGTCTTGGGCTGCCCGGCTTCGCCCGAGGTTCACTTGCAGCACTTTTAGCGCCGGCACGTCGGATGCCCGACCGGGTGCGGGCCGCTGCACACGACGCAGCGCACCTCCGCCGTGCAGCTCTTCGCCTGGTGATCCGGCTTCCCGCAGCGAATGCAGCTTGTCGAGCGGTCCACTTCGCTCCTGCACGCAGCTCGGACGTGCCCCATCTCGAGGCACTTGTAGCACCGTTGCTGACGCGCCTGCAGAGGAGCCACCTTCCGGATCAGACACGATGTGTATTTGATCTTGACGCTCTTGTCGACCAGACCCTCCGCAGCCCTGGCTGTTACGCGGACTATCGCCACTTTCGTGCCGTCCCAGGCAGGTCGCAGGCGAACCGATGTCTCCTCCACCTCGCATTGGCACAGGTTGGTCAGCGCCATCGCCACATCGGTCTCCTTCGCTAAAGGGTCGACAGCGTCCAACCGGATTTCGACCATAGGCGTGACCAGCCGAGCTGAGGCCGGCCGTTCTGCCTTTGCGCAGACCTGCTTGATGCACTGCAGAACTTCTGCAGCGTCCGCGCTCTCCTTCAGCTCCATGACAAGCCTGGAGCGTGTGGTGCGTCGCCCGACGCCTAGGGCCTCAGCATGTTTCTCCATTTCTGGAGCCGTTCGGACAGCCTGGTACACCTCCGTCCAGGTTTGTCCCTCAGCTGGGGCGATTTCAATAGCGTCCGGCTTGGTTTTTCGCTGCCGCTGACGCCGACCTCCTCGTTGTGCTCCAGGCTGGCTACCCCGGGCCTGTTGTCCCTGATGTTGCTGGGGCTGCTGCTTAGACGGTCCTGCGATCGGCTGTCGCTGAACCGCTGCCCGTTGCGGTAGTTGCGGCCACTGCTGCTGCTGTTGCTGCGGCTTGTTCCCCGGTTGCCGGGCCGGCTTACGACGCACCACTTCAGCCCAAGAGCCGCCTTCCGGGTCTGAAAGCGGAGCTGCCGTTGCCGACACCGCTCCCTGCTGTCGCTGTTGCTGCTGCTGCTCACGACGTTGCTGCTGCTGTTGTTGCTGCTGCTGCTGGTACTGCTGCTGCTGCTTCTGGCTGCCTCCATAGCCCAGCGTCTGTGCAAGGAGCTCTTGGAAGCTGGCTCGCTCCTCCCTCAGCTCGTTGCGCAGGCGCTCGTTGTCTTCACGAGCCAGCGTCTCGCGCATCCGGGCTTCCTCTCGGGCCAGCTGCAAATCTTGCCGGGCCTGCACAGCATTTGTTTCCATCTGCTGCCGGAGCATCTGGATCTCCTGTTGCAGACCCACGATCGTCGCTCGCAGCTGCTCGTTGGTGAGCGACGTCTCATTGAGGAGCTGTCTCAGCTCCGACATTTCCGGGGACTGCTGCTTCGCTCCCGGAACAGATGTTCGTGTAAGAGCCACTCGCGGCTCCAGAATAGTGGAGAGCTTCGCCGGCCTCTCCTCCGTTGACTCCGTCCTGGAACGGAGGGTTCGCCCCGTCGACGACATCTCCACCTCTCACTGTTACGGGTGAGGGTGGGGGGGGGGGGGGGGGTGTCGGGGGAGGTGTTCTCCCCGACTCGCGGCGACGTAGCGCGTTGATTGACTCCCCACACACAGAAACACACGGTACTCGGCCAAGAACGCGCAACCGAACAGCTGTCCCATACAAAATGTATGGGAACGAAAGACGCCGGAAATCGCCAAAACCTCCAACTTTGGAAGCCTATAACTCCGCAACGGTTCGTCGCACAAAAATGTTAGACCACTCTATCGACGCGGGATATTCTCACTTATAGTCCTCAAGTGTTTTTAAGATCACTAACGCACTTTTTGGGGGGTAAAACGGTCCCCCACCAAAAACTCACAGTTTTTCAAGTGCCACTTCCGGTGTAACGCACACACACACACATACAAAATTTTGTAAGATGCGTCTTACCGAGACGCATCCAACGACACCTTAATCGTCCGGATCGGTTCACAATTCGCCTTAATATTCAACAAAAACCTGCCCACGAAAAACTCCCCCCCCTTAAGGGGTGGGGGGGTGAAATTTGGGAGGGGGGTCGACGGCCAGGATCGGGGGCCGGACACTTGAAGCCAAAGCCCTGGCACGCGTGGCCTGGCTGATACGGCCGATTTTCACTCCAAACACTCGCACACACGCACGCACACAGAAACACACGGTACTCGGCCAAGAACGCGCAACCGAACAGCTGTCCCATACAAAATGTATGGGAACGAAAGACGCCGGAAATCGCCAAAACCTCCAACTTTGGAAGCCTATAACTCCGCAACGGTTCGTCGCACAAAAATGTTAGACCACTCTATCGACGCGGGATATTCTCACTTATAGTCCTCAAGTGTTTTTAAGATCACTAACGCACTTTTTGGGGGGTAAAACGGTCCCCCACCAAAAACTCACAGTTTTTCAAGTGCCACTTCCGGTGTAACGCACACACACACACATACAAAATTTTGTAAGATGCGTCTTACCGAGACGCATCCAACGACACCTTAATCGTCCGGATCGGTTCACAATTCGCCTTAATATTCAACAAAAACCTGCCCACGAAAAACTCCCCCCCCTTGATAGGTGGGGGGGTGAAATTTGGGAGGGGGGTCGGCGGCCAGGATCGGGGGCCGGACACTTGAAACCAAAGCCCTGGCACGCGTGGCCTGGCTGATACGGCCGATTTTCACTCCAAACACTCGCACACACGCACGCACACGGAAACACACGGCAAACGGAAAGTGCCTTAAATCGTGCACTTTGCTAAAAAGTTACACTTTTCGGTGCGCTTGCACCGGGCTTTACCGTTATGTTCTTCAGCACACTCGCGGCGACAACGCCAGATCGGGCGCAAACCGGTACTTTGCACTGACGTCACACGCGACGACACACGGTACTCGGCCAAGAACGCGCCACCGAACAGCTGTCCCATACAAAATGTATGGGAACGAAAGACGCCGGAAATCGCCAAAACCTCCAACTTTGGAAGCCTATAACTCCGCAACGGTTCGTCGCACAAAAATGTTAGACCACTCTATCGACGCGGGATATTCTCACTTATAGTCCTCAAGTGTTTTTAAGATCACTAACGCACTTTTTGGGGGGTAAAACGGTCCCCCACCAAAAACTCACAGTTTTTCAAGTGCCACTTCCGGTGTAACGCACACACACACACATACAAAGTTTTGTAAGATGCGTCTTACCGAGACGCATCCAACGACACCTTAATCGTCCGGATCGGTTCACAATTCGCCTTAATATTCAACAAAAACCTGCCCACGAAAAACTCCCCCCCCTTGATAGGTGGGGGGGTGAAATTTGGGTGGGGGGTCGGCGGCCGAGATCGGGGGCCGGACACGTGGAACCAAGGTCCTCGGTGGCCGTTTGGTGTCTCTTTCGCACACTTTGTCTTACTCAGTATGCACTCACAGTATACACTCACACGCACGCGTCGACAAGAGCTCATCCACAACACGTCCGTTCACTACGGAGGTTCGCTCGCAACTACAGGGATAACTGGCTTGTGGCCGCCAAGCGTTCATAGCGACGTGGCTTATTGATCCTTCGATGTCGGCTCTTCCTATCATTGTGAAGCAAAATTCACCAAGCGTAGGATTGTTCACCCTTTCAAGGGAACGTGAGCTGGGTTTAGACCGTCGTGAGACAGGTTAGTTTTACCCTACTGGTGTGTGCTGTATGCTGCTATCTTAACGGAATTCCTGTGCAGTACGAGAGGAACCACAGGTACGGACCACTGGCTCAATACTAGTTCGACCGGACTTTGGTATGACGCTACGTCCGCTGGATTATGCCTGAACGCCTCTAAGGTCGTATCCAATCCGAGCTGATAGCGCATCATAAACCCATTAGGTGATCGGAAGCTAGCGGGCTTAACAACCCTCTGAGATCCGTCGGTGCTGCCCCGTGCACACTGCCGTCTCATCCCCGCTATAGCACTAGACTGAGCCGCAACGGGCGGGTGCACGCTGCACGTGGAAGTACCTTATCACAGGGAACCCTGGTGGCTGTGCTCCCGTCGACCGTGGATACAACTAGTTTCGACACCTTCGACCGCCCGCAAACGACGGGACTACAGGCTGGGAGCTGCGAGTTGTAGAGATGCGTTCGCATCGATCCTCTCAGGCGACCCATGCTTGGTGGTGAAGTGGTTAGTTCGTGGAGTATAGGCTTGCTGCACTCGACAAGAGTGCTGCTTGCAAGGCTGTGGTGGTACGTATGGTAGTTGATGAGCATAGGCTTGCTGCACTCGACAAGAGTGCTGCTTGCAAGCCTATGGTGGTACGTGTACGGTAGTTGATGTGAGCATAGGCTTGCTGCACTCGACAAGAGTGCTGCTTGCAAGCCTATGGGTGGTGTGGTGTGTGGTGCATGATTAGCCTTTCAAGGAAGATGTGTCCTTGGGGCTAATCGGTTATTTTTATAAGTCCGGGAAACCTTTCTCGTCGGGGTTTTTATCCTAAGCAACCACGAAAGCTTCCAAGAGTTGAAACATTGCCTATCAAGTAGGCCGTACCAGCCCATAGCAAACCAACCAAGATAATCTAACAGGCCAAGATTGGTTGGAGACTTCAAAATTTTGCTAAGTCCATGGCCACCATAAGCCATTTCTATCAAGAAGGCCATGGACAGTGCTTAGCAACCACGAAAGCTTCCAAGAGTTGAAACATTGCCTATCAAGTAGGCCGTACCAGCCCATAGCAAACCAACCAAGATAATCTAACAGGCCAAGATTGGTTGGAGACTTCAAAATTTTGCTAAGTCCATGGCCACCATAAGCCATTTCTATCAAGAAGGCCATGGACAGTGCTTAGCAACCACGAAAGGTTCCAAGAGTTGAAACATTGCCTATCAAGTAGGCCGTACCAGCCCATAGCAAACCAACCAAGATAATCTAACAGGCCAAGATTGGTTGGAGACTTCAAAATTTTGCTAAGTCCATGGCCACCATAAGCCATTTCTATCAAGAAGGCCACGAACAGTGCTTAGCAACCACGAGAGCTTCCAAGAGTTGAAACATTGCCTATCAAGTAGGCCGTACCAGCCCATAGCAAACCAACCAAGATAATCTAACAGGCCAAGATTGGTTGGAGACTTCAAAATTTTGCTAAGTCCATGGCCACCATAAGCCATTTCTATCAAGAAGGCCACGAACAGTGCTTAGCAACCACGAGAGCTTCCAAGAGTTGAAACATTGCCTATCAAGTAGGCCGTACCAGCCCATAGCAAACCAACCAAGATAATCTAACAGGCCAAGATTGGTTGGAGATTTCAAAATTTGGCTAAGTCCATGGCCACCATAAGCCATTTCTATCAAGAAGGCCATGAACAGTGCTTAGCAACCACGAAAGCTTCCAAGAGTTGAAACATTGCCTATCAAGTAGGCCGTACCAGCCCATAGCAACCCAACCAAGATACTCTAACAGGCCAAGATTGGTTGGAGAATTCAAAATTTGGCTAAGTCCATGGCCACCATAAGCCATTTCTATCAAGAAGGCCACGAACAGTGCTTAGCAACCACGAAAGCTTCCAAGAGTTGAAACATTGCCTATCAAGTAGGCCGTAGCAGCCCATAGCAACCCAACCAAGATACTCTAACAGGCCAAGATTGGTTGGAGACTTCAAAATTTGGCTAAGTCCATGGCCACCATAAGCCATTTCTATCAAGAAGGCCATGGACAGTGCTTAGCAACCACGAAAGCTTCCAAGAGTTGAAACATTGCCTATCAAGTAGGCCGTACCAGCCCATAGCAAACCAACCAAGATACTCTAACAGGCCAAGATTGGATCTCAAAATGTTGCTAAGTCCATGGCCACCATAAGCCATTTCTATCAAGAAGGCCATGGACAGTGCTTAGCAACCACGAAAGCTTCCAAGAGTTGAAACATTGCCTATCAAGTAGGCCGTACCAGCCCATAGCAAACCAACCAAGATACTCTAACAGGCCAAGATTGGATCTCAAAATGTTGCTAAGTCCATGGCCACCATAAGCCATTTCTATCAAGAAGGCCATGAACAGTGCTTAGCAACCACGAAAGCTTCCAAGAGTTGAAACATTGCCTATCAAGTAGGCCGTACCAGCCCATAGCAACCCAACCAAGATACTCTAACAGGCCAAGATTGGTTGGAGATTTCAAAATTTGGCTAAGTCCATGGCCACCATAAGCCATTTCTATCAAGAAGGCCACGAACTGTGCTTAGCAACCACGAAAGCTTCCAAGAGTTGAAACATTGCCTATCAAGTAGGCCGTACCAGCCCATAGCAAACCAACCAAGATAATCTAACAGGCCAAGATTGGTTGGAGATTTCAAAATTTGGCTAAGTCCATGGCCACCATAAGCCATTTCTATCAAGAAGGCCATGAACAGTGCTTAGCAACCACGAAAGGGTCGACTGGCTAAGAGAAAAAATTTTTGCGGGACCACTCAAAACATCATAGTTAGACCTAGCAAATGATGAAAAGTGAAACCCGCGATCGATTGGAGAAACCTTATTTTACACTGAAAAATTCCACATAAGGAAAATTTGTATGGAGCACCCTACTGCAGAGCACACCGACAGGGCCGGGAAGGAAGGCCCGGTCCAAGAAAAAATTTTTGCGGGACCACTCAAAACATCATAGTTAGACCTAGCAAATGATGAAAAGTGAAACCCGCGATCGATTGGAGAAACCTTATTTTACACTGAAAAATTCCACATAAGCAAAATTTGTATGGAGCACCCTACTGCAGAACACACCGACAGGGCCGGGAAGGAAGGCCCGGTCCAAGAAAAAATTTTTGCGGGACCACTCAAAACATCATAGTTAGACCTAGCAAATGATGAAAAGTGAAACCCGCGATCGATTGGAGAAACCTTATTTTACACTGAAAAATTCCACATAAGGAAAATATGTATGGAGCACCCTACTGCAGAGCACACCGACAGGGCCGGGAAGGAAGGCCCGGTCCAAGAAAAAATTTTTGCGGGACCACTCAAAACATCATAGTTAGACCTAGCAAATGATGAAAAGTGAAACCCGCGATCGATTGGAGAAACCTTATTTTACACTGAAAAATTCCACATAAGCAAAATTTGTATGGAGCACCCTACTGCAGAACACACCGACAGGGCCGGGAAGGAAGGCCCGGTCCAAGAAAAAATTTTTGCGGGACCACTCAAAACATCATAGTGAGACCTAGCAAATGATGAAAAGTGAAACCCGCGATCGATTGGAGAAACCTTATTTTACACTGAAAAATTCCACATAAGGAAAATTTGTATGGAGCACCCTACTGCAGAGCACACCGACAGGGCCGGGAAGGAAGGCCCGGTCCAAGAAAAAATTTTTGCGGGACCACTCAAAACATCATAGTTAGACCTAGCAAATGATGAAAAGTGAAACCCGCGATCGATTGGAGAAACCTTATTTTACACTGAAAAATTCCACATAAGGAAAATTTGTATGGAGCACCCTACTGCAGAACACACCGACAGGGCCGGGAAGGAAGGCCCGGTCCAAGAAAAAATTTTTGCGGGACCACTCAAAACATCATAGTTAGACCTAGCAAATGATGAAAAGTGAAACCCGCGATCGATTGGAGAAACCTTATTTTACACTGAAAAATTCCACATAAGGAAAATTTGTATGGAGCACCCTACTGCAGAGCACACCGACAGGGCCGGGAAGGAAGGCCCGGTCCAAGAAAAAATTTTTGCGGGACCACTCAAAACATCATAGTTAGACCTAGCAAATGATGAAAAGTGAAACCCGCGATCGATTGGAGAAACCTTATTTTACACTGAAAAATTCCACATAAGGAAAATTTGTATGGAGCACCCTACTGCAGAACACACCGACAGGGCCGGGAAGGAAGGCCCGGTCCAAGAAAAAATTTTTGCGGGACCACTCAAAACATCATAGTTAGACCTAGCAAATGATGAAAAGTGAAACCCGCGATCGATTGGAGAAACCTTATTTTACACTGAAAAATTCCACATAAGGAAAATTTGTATGGAGCACCCTACTGCAGAACACACCGACATGGACGAAAGGGTCGACTGGCTAAGAGAAAAAATTTTTGCGGGACCACTCAAAACATCATAGTTAGACCTAGCAAATGATGAAAAGTGAAACCCGCGATCGATTGGAGAAACCTTATTTTACACTGAAAAATTCCACATAAGGAAAATTTGTATGGAGCACCCTACTGCAGAGCACACCGACAGGGCCGGGAAGGAAGGCCCGGTCCAAGAAAAAATTTTTGCGGGACCACTCAAAACATCATAGTTAGACCTAGCAAATGATGAAAAGTGAAACCCGCGATCGATTGGAGAAACCTTATTTTACACTGAAAAATTCCACATAAGGAAAATTTGTATGGAGCACCCTACTGCAGAACACACCGACAGGGCCGGGAAGGAAGGCCCGGTCCAAGAAAAAATTTTTGCGGGACCACTCAAAACATCATAGTTAGACCTAGCAAATGATGAAAAGTGAAACCCGCGATCGATTGGAGAAACCTTATTTTACACTGAAAAATTCCACATAAGGAAAATTTGTATGGAGCACCCTACTGCAGAACACACCGACATGGACGAAAGGGTCGACTGGCTAAGAGAAAAAATTTTTGCGGGACCACTCAAAACATCATAGTTAGACCTAGCAAATGATGAAAAGTGAAACCCGCGATCGATTGGAGAAACCTTATTTTACACTGAAAAATTCCACATAAGGAAAATTTGTATGGAGCACCCTACTGCAGAGCACACCGACAGGGCCGGGAAGGAAGGCCCGGTCCAAGAAAAAATTTTTGCGGGACCACTCAAAACATCATAGTTAGACCTAGCAAATGATGAAAAGTGAAACCCGCGATCGATTGGAGAAACCTTATTTTACACTGAAAAATTCCACATAAGGAAAATTTGTATGGAGCACCCTACTGCAGAGCACACCGACATGGACGAAAGGGTCGACTGGCTAAGAGAAAAAATTTTTGCGGGACCACTCAAAACATCATAGTTAGACCTAGCAAATGATGAAAAGTGAAACCCGCGATCGATTGGAGAAACCTTATTTTACACTGAAAAATTCCACATAAGCAAAATTTGTATGGAGCACCCTACTGCAGAACACACCGACAGGGCCGGGAAGGAAGGCCCGGTCCAAGAAAAAATTTTTGCGGGACCACTCAAAACATCATAGTTAGACCTAGCAAATGATGAAAAGTGAAACCCGCGATCGATTGGAGAAACCTTATTTTACACTGAAAAATTCCACATAAGGAAAATTTGTATGGAGCACCCTACTGCAGAACACACCGACAGGGCCGGGAAGGAAGGCCCGGTCCAAGAAAAAATTTTTGCGGGACCACTCAAAACATCATAGTTAGACCTAGCAAATGATGAAAAGTGAAACCCGCGATCGATTGGAGAAACCTTATTTTACACTGAAAAATTCCACATAAGGAAAATTTGTATGGAGCACCCTACTGCAGAGCACACCGACAGGGCCGGGAAGGAAGGCCCGGTCCAAGAAAAAATTTTTGCGGGACCACTCAAAACATCATAGTTAGACCTAGCAAATGATGAAAAGTGAAACCCGCGATCGATTGGAGAAACCTTATTTTACACTGAAAAATTCCACATAAGGAAAATTTGTATGGAGCACCCTACTGCAGAACACACCGACAGGGCCGGGAAGGAAGGCCCGGTCCAAGAAAAAATTTTTGCGGGACCACTCAAAACATCATAGTTAGACCTAGCAAATGATGAAAAGTGAAACCCGCGATCGATTGGAGAAACCTTATTTTACACTGAAAAATTCCACATAAGGAAAATATGTATGGAGCACCCTACTGCAGAGCACACCGACAGGGCCGGGAAGGAAGGCCCGGTCCAAGAAAAAATTTTTGCGGGACCACTCAAAACATCATAGTTAGACCTAGCAAATGATGAAAAGTGAAACCCGCGATCGATTGGAGAAACCTTATTTTACACTGAAAAATTCCACATAAGGAAAATTTGTATGGAGCACCCTACTGCAGAACACACCGACAGGGCCGGGAAGGAAGGCCCGGTCCAAGAAAAAATTTTTGCGGGACCACTCAAAACATCATAGTTAGACCTAGCAAATGATGAAAAGTGAAACCCGCGATCGATTGGAGAAACCTTATTTTACACTGAAAAATTCCACATAAGCAAAATTTGTATGGAGCACCCTACTGCAGAACACACCGACAGGGCCGGGAAGGAAGGCCCGGTTCAAGAAAAAATTTTTGCGGGACCACTCAAAACATCATAGTTAGACCTAGCAAATGATGAAAAGTGAAACCCGCGATCGATTGGAGAAACCTTATTTTACACTGAAAAATTCCACATAAGCAAAATTTGTATGGAGCACCCTACTGCAGAACACACCGACAGGGCCGGGAAGGAAGGCCCGGTCCAAGAAAAAATTTTTGCGGGACCACTCAAAACATCATAGTTAGACCTAGCAAATGATGAAAAGTGAAACCCGCGATCGATTGGAGAAACCTTATTTTACACTGAAAAATTCCACATAAGGAAAATATGTATGGAGCACCCTACTGCAGAGCACACCGACAGGGCCGGGAAGGAAGGCCCGGTCCAAGAAAAAATTTTTGCGGGACCACTCAAAACATCATAGTTAGACCTAGCAAATGATGAAAAGTGAAACCCGCGATCGATTGGAGAAACCTTATTTTACACTGAAAAATTCCACATAAGCAAAATTTGTATGGAGCACCCTACTGCAGAACACACCGACAGGGCCGGGAAGGAAGGCCCGGTCCAAGAAAAAATTTTTGCGGGACCACTCAAAACATCATAGTTAGACCTAGCAAATGATGAAAAGTGAAACCCGCGATCGATTGGAGAAACCTTATTTTACACTGAAAAATTCCACATAAGCAAAATTTGTATGGAGCACCCTACTGCAGAACACACCGACAGGGCCGTGAAGGAAGGCCCGGTCCAAGAAAAAAATTTTGCGGGACCACTCAAAACATCATAGTTAGACCTAGCAAATGATGAAAAGTGAAACCCGCGATCGATTGGAGAAACCTTATTTTACACTGAAAAATTCCACATAAGGAAAATTTGTATGGAGCACCCTACTGCAGAGCACACCGACATGGACGAAAGGGTCGACTGGCTAAGAGAAAAAATTTTTGCGGGACCACTCAAAACATCATAGTTAGACCTAGCAAATGATGAAAAGTGAAACCCGCGATCGATTGGAGAAACCTTATTTTACACTGAAAAATTCCACATAAGGAAAATTTGTATGGAGCACCCTACTGCAGAGCACACCGACAGGGCCGGGAAGGAAGGCCCGGTCCAAGAAAAAATTTTTGCGGGACCACTCAAAACATCATAGTTAGACCTAGCAAATGATGAAAAGTGAAACCCGCGATCGATTGGAGAAACCTTATTTTACACCGAAAAATTCCACATAAGGAAAATTTGTATGGAGCACCCTACTGTGGTCACCATCGGTCGAGTTGGTCGAGACGGGCAAAAAATTTTTTTTTCCATATCGTCTCAAAACATGATTTATGGACCTTGTAAATGTTGAAAAGTGAAACAAAATCACTTTTGGAGCGATGAAAATTTTGTATGGGAGGTCCCTACCCGGAACAAATTTTACTAGTAAAGTCATCATTCCGCGACGAGAAATTTGAAAATGGTCAAATATGGTTAAGATGTCATGTTCATTCCCTACTATGGGGGACCAGGTCGTCACGAAAAATTTTTTTTCTCGACCTGGTCAAATGTGGTTCTGCGACGGAGGTTAAACTAATATTGCATAATTTGGCCCAAAAACCCCCCTCTGTCAGAAATTGTACCCGTTCAAGAGCAATTGCAGACCACATAAGTTGAGCTTTGAGGTATCTGAAAGTTGAATATAGAGCGAGGTTCTAAGCGAAGGGATAGCTTAACGTTGAGCATTGAACGCAAAAAAGCTTAGAGATAAGCTTAAGATACAAGGGTTGTGGTGCATGAGGCCGCTTAACGTTGAGCTTTGAACGCACATGGCTAGAACTAAGCTAAGAGATACCTATAGTGGTGCATGGAACTGCTCACAAGTTGAGCTTCGAGAAGTCCAAAGGCAAAATGTAGAGCGAGGTTCTAAGCGAAGGGATAGCTTAACGTTGAGCATTGAACGCAAAAAAGCTTAGAGATAAGCTTATTATATAACGATTGTGGTGCAGGACACAGCTTAACGTTGAGCTTTGAACGCACATGGCTAGAACTAAGCTAAGAGATACGGGTAGTGGTGCATGGAACTGCTCACAAGTTGAGCTTCGAGAAGTCCAAAGGCAAAATATAGAGAGAGGTCCTAGCAGCCTAAAAAACTTCTAGGGCCGACAGCTCACAAGTTGAGTTTCGAACGCAATTAGGCTACCCTGGTAGCCTTGATTTGAAAGCATTAAGGCAATGATATGGTAGAATGCCCGATCTTAAACCTATTGACAGAGAATGTGTACGAGTAAGCATAGATGTGGAGGAGCACATACCCTAAACAGTCCCGAAAGATGGTTAGCTAAGTGATGCATCACAAATGGACTTGGCGCACCAAGTTCACACTGAAACACACACGATCGCGTATATTAAAACCTGTTGTGTGGTGCATCACTAATAAAGTTTGGTGCGTCAAACGAACATGAGAGTTGAGCATATTGGGTATGTGTGATAACACACTTTGCACGACAATCGAGAAACCGCATAAGCTCAGTATAACACAGCAGGGGAAGATTGATGAAAACCAGAGCTAATACATGCAACAGGCCGGGAATGCTGCTTCTGAAGGT
>NW_026525895.1:0-17500 GCF_943734725.1 Anopheles marshallii | reverse complement strand
ACCGTACGACGCACTGGCCCCTCGCTGGTCTCGTACACCAGCCTCCTCTCAGAAAAGTAGCTGCGCAATATTTTCTGGAGGGCTGCAGGGACCATCAGCTTCTGCAGGGCAACCGCGATCGCCTTCCAGCTGGCAGAGTTAAAGGCGTTCCTGACGTCCAGTGCTGCCACCACCAGACATCGAGGATCCCGCTGGTTGGTGCGGTGAAACGTCCTCGCGTGTTGTCCTCGCTCTATCACCCGCTCGATGGCCTGAAGCGTGGAGCGACCGCGCCGGAACCCGTACTGCCTTGCCGACAGGCGAGGAGCATCGCTGTCCTCCAAGTGGTCGTTCAGCCGATCTAAGATCAGCCGTTCGAACCCCTTGGCGACTGCTCCCAGCATTAGCAGCGGGCGGTGCGACGACGGATCGCCCGGCGGCTTACCTGGCTTCGTGACCAACACAAGGCGTGCCTCCTTCCATGCCGCAGGAAACTCCCCTCGCTCGAGCAGCTGATTGTACACCTTGGCGAAGACCTCCGGGTGCTTCCGCATTGCCGCCTTCACTGCGGCATTCGGGATACCGTCCAGCCCTGGCGCCTTGGAGGTGGCCATCCGCTCGGCCAGCGAAAGAATTTCCGAGCTCGTGACCGGCCTCAGAGCCTCGCTGCACGCATCGATGTCCGGCCACTCAAACGCCGGATGATTCGGGAACAAGGCTTCGACGATCGGACCTAGTACGGCTCGGTCCGTTTCCGGTGGTGCCCTGTTACGTAGTTTTGCTCGAACAACCTTGTAACCGAGTCCGAACACCTCGGCTTCGACCCCATCGATCAGCTCTTGCATACAGTCCTCCTTACTGCTGTGAATGGCGGCCTGCAGCAATCGTCGACAGCCCTGCAGCCTGGCCGACGTCACCGCACGCTCCGAAGGTTGGGCCCTGCGATGGGCGGCCTCCGCTGCTCCGCATTCCTCCCTCAGGCGCTCGATCTCAGGAGACCACCAGTACACCTGGGGCTTGCGATGGAAAGTAGCCCCGTGTACTCTCTCCATGATCTCATCGCACGCCTGGGTCAGTCCGCCGATCAGCCCCTCCGGAGTTGCGACCTGCTCGAAGTGGCCGCATGTGAGGGCGATGTCGAAGCACTTGTTATCGAATTGCGTCGTCTTCCACCGGGTCCCGGCGTGTCTGGCTGTCCCGTCTCGACTTCGCTGCTGCTGCTTGCCTCGTCGCGTGGGACGTTGTCCTGGGACGCCCACCTGGAACTGGACGTAGGCATGGTCGCTGCTGGAAAAGCGATCGAGCACGCGCCAGGAGTCCGGTCGCGCAATAGTTTGGCTGGCAAAAGAAACGTCGATAACGCTTTCCCGCGCAACCCCGTTGCCCTTAAACGTGGGCACGTTGCCGCGGTTCAGCGTATGCAGCGCCAGCTGCTCCACCACGCTCAGGAGCTCCTGCCCCTTCCGGGTGGTGCGCGCACTCCCCCACTCCTCATTCCAGGCGTTGAAGTCCCCGGCCAGGACCGATGTTGTGTGTCCGACCAGAGACACCTCCACCGCACCGAGGAAGCTTTCGAAGTCTTCGATGCCGCTGCTGGGTGGCACGTAGCAGCTGGCGAACGTTACTCCCGCTATGGTGGCCACCACGAGTCCCGGGACGACGCTCCCCCAAAGCCGTTGAATAGGGTACGCCCCTGTTGCTATTATCGCCACGCTCTGTTCCGCATCGATGGCCCACCGCGGATCATCCCGAGGTGGTCGATATAGTTCGCAGGCGAGCACCACCTGAGCCCCTAACTCGCGAGCCGTCTGCAGCATGAGGTCTTGGGCTGCCCGGCTTCGCCCGAGGTTCACTTGCAGCACTTTTAGCGCCGGCACGTCGGATGCCCGACCGGGTGCGGGCCGCTGCACACGACGCAGCGCACCTCCGCCGTGCAGCTCTTCGCCTGGTGATCCGGCTTCCCGCAGCGAATGCAGCTTGTCGAGCGGTCCACTTCGCTCCTGCACGCAGCTCGGACGTGCCCCATCTCGAGGCACTTGTAGCACCGTTGCTGACGCGCCTGCAGAGGAGCCACCTTCCGGATCAGACACGATGTGTATTTGATCTTGACGCTCTTGTCGACCAGACCCTCCGCAGCCCTGGCTGTTACGCGGACTATCGCCACTTTCGTGCCGTCCCAGGCAGGTCGCAGGCGAACCGATGTCTCCTCCACCTCGCATTGGCACAGGTTGGTCAGCGCCATCGCCACATCGGTCTCCTTCGCTAAAGGGTCGACAGCGTCCAACCGGATTTCGACCATAGGCGTGACCAGCCGAGCTGAGGCCGGCCGTTCTGCCTTTGCGCAGACCTGCTTGATGCACTGCAGAACTTCTGCAGCGTCCGCGCTCTCCTTCAGCTCCATGACAAGCCTGGAGCGAGTGGTGCGTCGCCCGACGCCTAGGGCCTCAGCATGTTTCTCCATTTCTGGAGCCGTTCGGACAGCCTGGTACACCTCCGTCCAGGTTTGTCCCTCAGCTGGGGCGATTTCAATAGCGTCCGGCTTGGTTTTTCGCTGCCGCTGACGCCGACCTCCTCGTTGTGCTCCAGGCTGGCTACCCCGGGCCTGTTGTCCCTGATGTTGCTGGGGCTGCTGCTTAGACGGTCCTGCGATCGGCTGTCGCTGAACCGCTGCCCGTTGCGGTAGTTGCGGCCACTGCTGCTGCTGTTGCTGCGGCTTGTTCCCCGGTTGCCGGGCCGGCTTACGACGCACCACTTCAGCCCAAGAGCCGCCTTCCGGGTCTGAAAGCGGAGCTGCCGTTGCCGACACCGCTCCCTGCTGTCGCTGTTGCTGCTGCTGCTCACGACGTTGCTGCTGCTGTTGTTGCTGCTGCTGCTGGTACTGCTGCTGCTGCTTCTGGCTGCCTCCATAGCCCAGCGTCTGTGCAAGGAGCTCTTGGAAGCTGGCTCGCTCCTCCCTCAGCTCGTTGCGCAGGCGCTCGTTGTCTTCACGAGCCAGCGTCTCGCGCATCCGGGCTTCCTCTCGGGCCAGCTGCAAATCTTGCCGGGCCTGCACAGCATTTGTTTCCATCTGCTGCCGGAGCATCTGGATCTCCTGTTGCAGACCCACGATCGTCGCTCGCAGCTGCTCATTGGTGAGCGACGTCTCATTGAGGAGCTGTCTCAGCTCCGACATTTCCGGGGACTGCTGCTTCGCTCCCGGAACAGATGTTCGTGTAAGAGCCACTCGCGGCTCCAGAATAGTGGAGAGCTTCGCCGGCCTCTCCTCCGTTGACTCCGTCCTGGAACGGAGGGTTCGCCCCGTCGACGACATCTCCACCTCTCACTGT
Source organism: Anopheles marshallii (assembly GCF_943734725.1). NCBI lineage: Eukaryota > Metazoa > Arthropoda > Insecta > Diptera > Culicidae > Anopheles > Anopheles marshallii. The sequence continues at coordinate 14,195 of NW_026525895.1, read as the reverse complement.
TACGGGTGAGGGTGGGGGGGGGGGGGGGGGGAGTCGGGGGAGGTGTTCTCCCCGACTCGCGGCGACGTAGCGCGTTGATTGACTCCCCACACACAGAAACACACGGTACTCGGCCAAGAACGCGCAACCGAACAGCTGTCCCATACAAAATGTATGGGAACGAAAGACGCCGGAAATCGCCAAAACCTCCAACTTTGGAAGCCTATAACTCCGCAACGGTTCGTCGCACAAAAATGTTAGACCACTCTATCGACGCGGGATATTCTCACTTATAGTCCTCAAGTGTTTTTAAGATCACTAACGCACTTTTTGGGGGGTAAAACGGTCCCCCACCAAAAACTCACAGTTTTTCAAGTGCCACTTCCGGTGTAACGCACACACACACACATACAAAATTTTGTAAGATGCGTCTTACCGAGACGCATCCAACGACACCTTAATCGTCCGGATCGGTTCACAATTCGCCTTAATATTCAACAAAAACCTGCCCACGAAAAACTCCCCCCCCTTAAGGGGTGGGGGGGTGAAATTTGGGAGGGAGGTCGACGGCCAGGATCGGGGGCCGGACACTTGAAGCCAAAGCCCTGGCACGCGTGGCCTGGCTGATACGGCCGATTTTCACTCCAAACACTCGCACACACGCACGCACACAGAAACACACGGTACTCGGCCAAGAACGCGCAACCGAACAGCTGTCCCATACAAAATGTATGGGAACGAAAGACGCCGGAAATCGCCAAAACCTCCAACTTTGGAAGCCTATAACTCCGCAACGGTTCGTCGCACAAAAATGTTAGACCACTCTATCGACGCGGGATATTCTCACTTATAGTCCTCAAGTGTTTTTAAGATCACTAACGCACTTTTTTGGGGGGTAAAACGGTCCCCCACCAAAAACTCACAGTTTTTCAAGTGCCACTTCCGGTGTAACGCACACACACACACATACAAAATTTTGTAAGATGCGTCTTACCGAGACGCATCCAACGACACCTTAATCGTCCGGATCGGTTCACAATTCGCCTTAATATTCAACAAAAACCTGCCCACGAAAAACTCCCCCCCCTTAAGGGGTGGGGGGGTGAAATTTGGGAGGGAGGTCGACGGCCAGGATCGGGGGCCGGACACTTGAAGCCAAAGCCCTGGCACGCGTGGCCTGGCTGATACGGCCGATTTCCACTCCAAACACTCGCACACACGCACGCACACAGAAACACACGGTACTCGGCCAAGAACGCGCAACCGAACAGCTGTCCCATACAAAATGTATGGGAACGAAAGACGCCGGAAATCGCCAAAACCTCCAACTTTGGAAGCCTATAACTCCGCAACGGTTCGTCGCACAAAAATGTTAGACCACTCTATCGACGCGGGATATTCTCACTTATAGTCCTCAAGTGTTTTTAAGATCACTAACGCACTTTTTGGGGGGTAAAACGGTCCCCCACCAAAAACTCACAGTTTTTCAAGTGCCACTTCCGGTGTAACGCACACACACACACATACAAAATTTTGTAAGATGCGTCTTACCGAGACGCATCCAACGACACCTTAATCGTCCGGATCGGTTCACAATTCGCCTTAATATTCAACAAAAACCTGCCCACGAAAAACTCCCCCCCCTTAAGGGGTGGGGGGGTGAAATTTGGGAGGGGGGTCGGCGGCCAGGATCGGGGGCCGGACACTTGAAACCAAAGCCCTGGCACGCGTGGCCTGGCTGATACGGCCGATTTTCACTCCAAACACTCGCACACACGCACGCACACGGAAACACACGGCAAACGGAAAGTGCCTTAAATCGTGCACTTTGCCAAAAAGTTACACTTTTCGGTGCGCTTGCACCGGGCTTTACCGTTATGTTCTTCAGCACACTCGCGGCGACAACGCCAGATCGGGCGCAAACCGGTACTTTGCACTGACGTCACACGCGACGACACACGGTACTCGGCCAAGAACGCGCCACCGAACAGCTGTCCCATACAAAATGTATGGGAACGAAAGACGCCGGAAATCGCCAAAACCTCCAACTTTGGAAGCCTATAACTCCGCAACGGTTCGTCGCACAAAAATGTAAGACCACTCTATCGACGCGGGATATTCTCACTTATAGTCCTCAAGTGTTTTTAAGATCACTAACGCACTTTTTGGGGGTAAAACGGTCCCCCACCAAAAACTCACAGTTTTTCAAGTGCCACTTCCGGTGTAACGCACACACACACACATACAAAATTTTGTAAGATGCGTCTTACCGAGACTCATCCAACGACACCTTAATCGTCCGGATCGGTTCACAATTCGCCTTAATATTCAACAAAAACCTGCCCACGAAAAACTCCCCCCCCTTAAGGGGTGGGGGGGTGAAATTTGGGTGGGGGGTCGGCGGCCGAGATCGGGGGCCGGACACGTGGAACCAAGGTCCTCGGTGGCCGTTTGGTGTCTCTTTCGCACACTTTGTCTTACTCAGTATGCACTCACAGTATACACTCACACGCACGCGTCGACAAGAGCTCATCCACAACACGTCCGTTCACTACGGAGGTTCGCTCGCAACACCACAGGGATAACTGGCTTGTGGCCGCCAAGCGTTCATAGCGACGTGGCTTATTGATCCTTCGATGTCGGCTCTTCCTATCATTGTGAAGCAAAATTCACCAAGCGTAGGATTGTTCACCCTTTCAAGGGAACGTGAGCTGGGTTTAGACCGTCGTGAGACAGGTTAGTTTTACCCTACTGGTGTGTGCTGTATGCTGCTATCTTAACGGAATTCCTGTGCAGTACGAGAGGAACCACAGGTACGGACCACTGGCTCAATACTAGTTCGACCGGACTTTGGTATGACGCTACGTCCGCTGGATTATGCCTGAACGCCTCTAAGGTCGTATCCAATCCGAGCTGATAGCGCATCATAAACCCATTAGGTGATCGGAAGCTAGCGGGCTTAACAACCCTCTGAGATCCGTCGGTGCTGCCCCGTGCACACTGCCGTCTCATCCCCGCTATAGCACTAGACTGAGCCGCAACGGGCGGGTGTACGCTGCACGTGGAAGTACCTTATCACAGGGAACCCTGGTGGCTGTGCTCCCGTCGACCGTGGATACAACTAGTTTCGACACCTTCGACCGCCCGCAAACGACGGGACTACAGGCTGGGAGCTGCGAGTTGTAGAGATGCGTTCGCATCGATCCTCTCAGGCGACCCATGCTTGGTGGTGAAGTGGTTAGTTCGTGGAGTATAGGCTTGCTGCACTCGACAAGAGTGCTGCTTGCAAGGCTGTGGTGGTACGTATGGTAGTTGATGAGCATAGGCTTGCTGCACTCGACAAGAGTGCTGCTTGCAAGCCTATGGTGGTACGTGTACGGTAGTTGATGTGAGCATAGGCTTGCTGCACTCGACAAGAGTGCTGCTTGCAAGCCTATGGGTGGTGTGGTGTGTGGTGCATGATTAGCCTTTCAAGGAAGATGTGTCCTTGGGGCTAATCGGTTATTTTTATAAGTCCGGGAAACCTTTCTCGTCGGGATTCTTATCCTAAGCAACCACGAAAGCTTCCAAGAGTTGAAACATTGCCTATCAAGTAGGCCGTACCAGCCCATAGCAAACCAACCAAGATAATCTAACAGGCCAAGATTGGTTGGAGACTTCAAAATGTTGCTAAGTCCATGGCCACCATAAGCCATTTCTATCAAGAAGGCCATGGACAGTGCTTAGCAACCACGAAAGCGCCCAAGAGTTGAAACATTGCCTATCAAGTAGGCCGTAGCAGCCCATAGCAACCCAACCAAGATAATCTAACAGGCCAAGATTGGTTGGAGACTTCAAAATTTGGCTAAGTCCATGGCCACCATAAGCCATTTCTATCAAGAAGGCCATGGACAGTGCTTAGCAACCACGAAAGGTTCCAAGAGTTGAAACATTGCCTATCAAGTAGGCCGTACCAGCCCATAGCAAACCAACCAAGATAATCTAACAGGCCAAGATTGGTTGGAGATTTCAAAATTTGGCTAAGTCCATGGCCACCATAAGCCATTTCTATCAAGAAGGCCACGAACAGTGCTTAGCAACCACGAAAGCTTCCAAGAGTTGAAACATTGCCTATCAAGTAGGCCGTACCAGCCCATAGCAAACCAACCAAGATAATCTAACAGGCCAAGATTGGTTGGAGATTTCAAAATTTGGCTAAGTCCATGGCCACCATAAGCCATTTCTATCAAGAAGGCCACGAACAGTGCTTAGCAACCACGAAAGCTTCCAAGAGTTGAAACATTGCCTATCAAGTAGGCCGTACCAGCCCATAGCAAACCAACCAAGATAATCTAACAGGCCAAGATTGGTTGGAGATTTCAAAATTTGGCTAAGTCCATGGCCACCATAAGCCATTTCTATCAAGAAGGCCACGAACAGTGCTTAGCAACCACGAAAGCTTCCAAGAGTTGAAACATTGCCTATCAAGTAGGCCGTAGCAGCCCATAGCAAACCAACCAAGATAATCTAACAGGCCAAGATTGGTTGGAGATTTCAAAATTTTGCTAAGTCCATGGCCACCATAAGCCATTTCTATCAAGAAGGCCACGAACAGTGCTTAGCAACCACGAGAGCTTCCAAGAGTTGAAACATTGCCTATCAAGTAGGCCGTACCAGCCCATAGCAACCCAACCAAGATACTCTAACAGGCCAAGATTGGTTGGAGATTTCAAAATTTTGCTAAGTCCATGGCCACCATAAGCCATTTCTATCAAGAAGGCCACGAACTGTGCTTAGCAACCACGAAAGCTTCCAAGAGTTGAAACATTGCCTATCAAGTAGGCCGTAGCAGCCCATAGCAACCCAACCAAGATAATCTAACAGGCCAAGATTGGTTGGAGATTTCAAAATTTGGCTAAGTCCAGATTTTTTTACCCTTCGGGAAAACAACCCTAGTTCACCAAGTTGAACGCGAAAAACTGTCCATAGGATACGCACAAAACGTTTATTGAGTTGGTCACCATATGTGGAAATTATGGTGAAAATAAGCCAAGTTCCGGAGTTTTTAACTCACACGAAACCACGAAAAACTTTCATTAGGAAAACTTGGTTGGAGCACCCTACTGCAGAACACACCGACATGGACGAAAGGGTTGACTGGCTAAGAGAAAAAATTTTTGCGGGACCACTCAAAACATCATAGTTAGACCTAGCAAATGATGAAAAGTGAAACCCGCGATCGATTGGAGAAACCTTATTTTACACTGAAAAATTCCACATAAGGAAAATTTGTATGGAGCACCCTACTGCAGAGCACACCGACAGGGCCGGGAAGGAAGGCCCGGTCCAAGAAAAAATTTTTGCGGGACCACTCAAAACATCATAGTTAGACCTAGCAAATGATGAAAAGTGAAACCCGCGATCGATTGGAGAAACCTTATTTTACACTGAAAAATTCCACATAAGGAAAATTTGTATGGAGCACCCTACTGCAGAGCACACCGACAGGGCCGGGAAGGAAGGCCCGGTCCAAGAAAAAATTTTTGCGGGACCACTCAAAACATCATAGTTAGACCTAGCAAATGATGAAAAGTGAAACCCGCGATCGATTGGAGAAACCTTATTTTACACTGAAAAATTCCACATAAGGAAAATTTGTATGGAGCACCCTACTGCAGAGCACACCGACAGGGCCGGGAAGGAAGGCCCGGTCCAAGAAAAAATTTTTGCGGGACCACTCAAAACATCATAGTTAGACCTAGCAAATGATGAAAAGTGAAACCCGCGATCGATTGGAGAAACCTTATTTTACACTGAAAAATTCCACATAAGGAAAATTTGTATGGAGCACCCTACTGCAGAGCACACCGACAGGGCCGGGAAGGAAGGCCCGGTCCAAGAAAAAATTTTTGCGGGACCACTCAAAACATCATAGTTAGACCTAGCAAATGATGAAAAGTGAAACCCGCGATCGATTGGAGAAACCTTATTTTACACTGAAAAATTCCACATAAGGAAAATTTGTATGGAGCACCCTACTGCAGAGCACACCGACAGGGCCGGGAAGGAAGGCCCGGTCCAAGAAAAAATTTTTGCGGGACCACTCAAAACATCATAGTTAGACCTAGCAAATGATGAAAAGTGAAACCCGCGATCGATTGGAGAAACCTTATTTTACACTGAAAAATTCCACATAAGGAAAATTTGTATGGAGCACCCTACTGCAGAGCACACCGACAGGGCCGGGAAGGAAGGCCCGGTCCAAGAAAAAATTTTTGCGGGACCACTCAAAACATCATAGTTAGACCTAGCAAATGATGAAAAGTGAAACCCGCGATCGATTGGAGAAACCTTATTTTACACTGAAAAATTCCACATAAGGAAAATTTGTATGGAGCACCCTACTGCAGAGCACACCGACAGGGCCGGGAAGGAAGGCCCGGTCCAAGAAAAAATTTTTGCGGGACCACTCAAAACATCATAGTTAGACCTAGCAAATGATGAAAAGTGAAACCCGCGATCGATTGGAGAAACCTTATTTTACACTGAAAAATTCCACATAAGGAAAATTTGTATGGAGCACCCTACTGCAGAGCACACCGACAGGGCCGGGAAGGAAGGCCCGGTCCAAGAAAAAATTTTTGCGGGACCACTCAAAACATCATAGTTAGACCTAGCAAATGATGAAAAGTGAAACCCGCGATCGATTGGAGAAACCTTATTTTACACTGAAAAATTCCACATAAGCAAAATTTGTATGGAGCACCCTACTGCAGAGCACACCGACATGGACGAAAGGGTCGACTGGCCAAGAGAAAAAATTTTTGCGGGACCACTCAAAACATCATAGTTAGACCTAGCAAATGATGAAAAGTGAAACCCGCGATCGATTGGAGAAACCTTATTTTACACTGAAAAATTCCACATAAGGAAAATATGTATGGAGCACCCTACTGCAGAGCACACCGACAGGGCCGGGAAGGAAGGCCCGGTCCAAGAAAAAATTTTTGCGGGACCACTCAAAACATCATAGTTAGACCTAGCAAATGATGAAAAGTGAAACCCGCGATCGATTGGAGAAACCTTATTTTACACTGAAAAATTCCACATAAGCAAAATTTGTATGGAGCACCCTACTGCAGAGCACACCGACATGGACGAAAGGGTCGACTGGCCAAGAGAAAAAATTTTTGCGGGACCACTCAAAACATCATAGTTAGACCTAGCAAATGATGAAAAGTGAAACCCGCGATCGATTGGAGAAACCTTATTTTACACTGAAAAATTCCACATAAGCAAAATTTGTATGGAGCACCCTACTGCAGAACACACCGACATGGACGAAAGGGTCGACTGGCCAAGAGAAAAAATTTTTGCGGGACCACTCAAAACATCATAGTTAGACCTAGCAAATGATGAAAAGTGAAACCCGCGATCGATTGGAGAAACCTTATTTTACACTGAAAAATTCCACATAAGGAAAATTTGTATGGAGCACCCTACTGCAGAGCACACCGACAGGGCCGGGAAGGAAGGCCCGGTCCAAGAAAAAATTTTTGCGGGACCACTCAAAACATCATAGTTAGACCTAGCAAATGATGAAAAGTGAAACCCGCGATCGATTGGAGAAACCTTATTTTACACTGAAAAATTCCACATAAGGAAAATTTGTATGGAGCACCCTACTGCAGAGCACACCGACAGGGCCGGGAAGGAAGGCCCGGTCCAAGAAAAAATTTTTGCGGGACCACTCAAAACATCATAGTTAGACCTAGCAAATGATGAAAAGTGAAACCCGCGATCGATTGGAGAAACCTTATTTTACACTGAAAAATTCCACATAAGGAAAATTTGTATGGAGCACCCTACTGCAGAGCACACCGACAGGGCCGGGAAGGAAGGCCCGGTCCAAGAAAAAATTTTTGCGGGACCACTCAAAACATCATAGTTAGACCTAGCAAATGATGAAAAGTGAAACCCGCGATCGATTGGAGAAACCTTATTTTACACTGAAAAATTCCACATAAGGAAAATTTGTATGGAGCACCCTACTGCAGAGCACACCGACAGGGCCGGGAAGGACGGCCCGGTCCAAGAAAAAATTTTTGCGGGACCACTCAAAACATCATAGTTAGACCTAGCAAATGATGAAAAGTGAAACCCGCGATCGATTGGAGAAACCTTATTTTACACTGAAAAATTCCACATAAGCAAAATTTGTATGGAGCACCCTACTGCAGAGCACACCGACATGGACGAAAGGGTCGACTGGCCAAGAGAAAAAATTTTTGCGGGACCACTCAAAACATCATAGTTAGACCTAGCAAATGATGAAAAGTGAAACCCGCGATCGATTGGAGAAACCTTATTTTACACTGAAAAATTCCACATAAGGAAAATATGTATGGAGCACCCTACTGCAGAGCACACCGACAGGGCCGGGAAGGAAGGCCCGGTCCAAGAAAAAATTTTTGCGGGACCACTCAAAACATCATAGTTAGACCTAGCAAATGATGAAAAGTGAAACCCGCGATCGATTGGAGAAACCTTATTTTACACTGAAAAATTCCACATAAGGAAAATTTGTATGGAGCACCCTACTGCAGAGCACACCGACATGGACGAAAGGGTCGACTGGCCAAGAGAAAAAATTTTTGCGGGACCACTCAAAACATCATAGTTAGACCTAGCAAATGATGAAAAGTGAAACCCGCGATCGATTGGAGAAACCTTATTTTACACTGAAAAATTCCACATAAGCAAAATTTGTATGGAGCACCCTACTGCAGAACACACCGACATGGACGAAAGGGTCGACTGGCCAAGAGAAAAAATTTTTGCGGGACCACTCAAAACATCATAGTTAGACCTAGCAAATGATGAAAAGTGAAACCCGCGATCGATTGGAGAAACCTTATTTTACACTGAAAAATTCCACATAAGGAAAATTTGTATGGAGCACCCTACTGCAGAGCACACCGACAGGGCCGGGAAGGAAGGCCCGGTCCAAGAAAAAATTTTTGCGGGACCACTCAAAACATCATAGTTAGACCTAGCAAATGATGAAAAGTGAAACCCGCGATCGATTGGAGAAACCTTATTTTACACTGAAAAATTCCACATAAGGAAAATTTGTATGGAGCACCCTACTGCAGAGCACACCGACAGGGCCGGGAAGGAAGGCCCGGTCCAAGAAAAAATTTTTGCGGGACCACTCAAAACATCATAGTTAGACCTAGCAAATGATGAAAAGTGAAACCCGCGATCGATTGGAGAAACCTTATTTTACACTGAAAAATTCCACATAAGGAAAATTTGTATGGAGCACCCTACTGCAGAGCACACCGACAGGGCCGGGAAGGAAGGCCCGGTCCAAGAAAAAATTTTTGCGGGACCACTCAAAACATCATAGTTAGACCTAGCAAATGATGAAAAGTGAAACCCGCGATCGATTGGAGAAACCTTATTTTACACTGAAAAATTCCACATAAGGAAAATTTGTATGGAGCACCCTACTGCAGAACACACCGACAGGGCCGGGAAGGAAGGCCCGGTCCAAGAAAAAATTTTTGCGGGACCACTCAAAACATCATAGTTAGACCTAGCAAATGATGAAAAGTGAAACCCGCGATCGATTGGAGAAACCTTATTTTACACTGAAAAATTCCACATAAGGAAAATTTGTATGGAGCACCCTACTGCAGAGCACACCGACAGGGCCGGGAAGGAAGGCCCGGTCCAAGAAAAAATTTTTGCGGGACCACTCAAAACATCATAGTTAGACCTAGCAAATGATGAAAAGTGAAACCCGCGATCGATTGGAGAAACCTTATTTTACACTGAAAAATTCCACATAAGGAAAATTTGTATGGAGCACCCTACTGCAGAACACACCGACAGGGCCGGGAAGGAAGGCCCGGTCCAAGAAAAAATTTTTGCGGGACCACTCAAAACATCATAGTTAGACCTAGCAAATGATGAAAAGTGAAACCCGCGATCGATTGGAGAAACCTTATTTTACACTGAAAAATTCCACATAAGGAAAATTTGTATGGAGCACCCTACTGCAGAACACACCGACATGGACGAAAGGGTCGACTGGCTAAGAGAAAAAATTTTTGCGGGACCACTCAAAACATCATAGTTAGACCTAGCAAATGATGAAAAGTGAAACCCGCGATCGATTGGAGAAACCTTATTTTACACTGAAAAATTCCACATAAGGAAAATTTGTATGGAGCACCCTACTGCAGAGCACACCGACAGGGCCGGGAAGGAAGGCCCGGTCCAAGAAAAAATTTTTGCGGGACCACTCAAAACATCATAGTTAGACCTAGCAAATGATGAAAAGTGAAACCCGCGATCGATTGGAGAAACCTTATTTTACACTGAAAAATTCCACATAAGGAAAATTTGTATGGAGCACCCTACTGCAGAACACACCGACAGGGCCGGGAAGGAAGGCCCGGTCCAAGAAAAAATTTTTGCGGGACCACTCAAAACATCATAGTTAGACCTAGCAAATGATGAAAAGTGAAACCCGCGATCGATTGGAGAAACCTTATTTTACACTGAAAAATTCCACATAAGGAAAATTTGTATGGAGCACCCTACTGCAGAACACACCGACATGGACGAAAGGGTCGACTGGCTAAGAGAAAAAATTTTTGCGGGACCACTCAAAACATCATAGTTAGACCTAGCAAATGATGAAAAGTGAAACCCGCGATCGATTGGAGAAACCTTATTTTACACTGAAAAATTCCACATAAGGAAAATATGTATGGAGCACCCTACTGCAGAGCACACCGACAGGGCCGGGAAGGAAGGCCCGGTCCAAGAAAAAATTTTTGCGGGACCACTCAAAACATCATAGTTAGACCTAGCAAATGATGAAAAGTGAAACCCGCGATCGATTGGAGAAACCTTATTTTACACTGAAAAATTCCACATAAGGAAAATTTGTATGGAGCACCCTACTGCAGAACACACCGACAGGGCCGGGAAGGAAGGCCCGGTCCAAGAAAAAATTTTTGCGGGACCACTCAAAACATCATAGTTAGACCTAGCAAATGATGAAAAGTGAAACCCGCGATCGATTGGAGAAACCTTATTTTACACTGAAAAATTCCACACAAGGAAAATATGTATGGAGCACCCTACTGCAGAGCACACCGACAGGGCCGGGAAGGAAGGCCCGGTCCAAGAAAAAATTTTTGCGGGACCACTCAAAACATCATAGTTAGACCTAGCAAATGATGAAAAGTGAAACCCGCGATCGATTGGAGAAACCTTATTTTACACTGAAAAATTCCACATAAGCAAAATTTGTATGGAGCACCCTACTGCAGAACACACCGACAGGGCCGGGAAGGAAGGCCCGGTTCAAGAAAAAATTTTTGCGGGACCACTCAAAACATCATAGTTAGACCTAGCAAATGATGAAAAGTGAAACCCGCGATCGATTGGAGAAACCTTATTTTACACTGAAAAATTCCACATAAGCAAAATTTGTATGGAGCACCCTACTGCAGAACACACCGACAGGGCCGGGAAGGAAGGCCCGGTCCAAGAAAAAATTTTTGCGGGACCACTCAAAACATCATAGTTAGACCTAGCAAATGATGAAAAGTGAAACCCGCGATCGATTGGAGAAACCTTATTTTACACTGAAAAATTCCACATAAGGAAAATATGTATGGAGCACCCTACTGCAGAGCACACCGACAGGGCCGGGAAGGAAGGCCCGGTCCAAGAAAAAATTTTTGCGGGACCACTCAAAACATCATAGTTAGACCTAGCAAATGATGAAAAGTGAAACCCGCGATCGATTGGAGAAACCTTATTTTACACTGAAAAATTCCACATAAGCAAAATTTGTATGGAGCACCCTACTGCAGAACACACCGACAGGGCCGGGAAGGAAGGCCCGGTCCAAGAAAAAATTTTTGCGGGACCACTCAAAACATCATAGTTAGACCTAGCAAATGATGAAAAGTGAAACCCGCGATCGATTGGAGAAACCTTATTTTACACTGAAAAATTCCACATAAGCAAAATTTGTATGGAGCACCCTACTGCAGAACACACCGACAGGGCCGGGAAGGAAGGCCCGGTCCAAGAAAAAAATTTTGCGGGACCACTCAAAACATCATAGTTAGACCTAGCAAATGATGAAAAGTGAAACCCGCGATCGATTGGAGAAACCTTATTTTACACTGAAAAATTCCACATAAGCAAAATTTGTATGGAGCACCCTACTGCAGAGCACACCGACATGGACGAAAGGGTCGACTGGCTAAGAGAAAAAATTTTTGCGGGACCACTCAAAACATCATAGTTAGACCTAGCAAATGATGAAAAGTGAAACCCGCGATCGATTGGAGAAACCTTATTTTACACTGAAAAATTCCACATAAGGAAAATTTGTATGGAGCACCCTACTGCAGAGCACACCGACAGGGCCGGGAAGGAAGGCCCGGTCCAAGAAAAAATTTTTGCGGGACCACTCAAAACATCATAGTTAGACCTAGCAAATGATGAAAAGTGAAACCCGCGATCGATTGGAGAAACCTTATTTTACACCGAAAAATTCCACATAAGGAAAATTTGTATGGAGCACCCTACTGTGGTCACCATCGGTCGAGTTGGTCGAGACGGGCAAAAAATTTTTTTTTCCATATCGTCTCAAAACATGATTTATGGACCTTGTAAATGTTGAAAAGTGAAACGAAATCACTTTTGGAGCGATGAAAATTTTGTATGGGAGGTCCCTACCCGGAACAAATTTTACTAGTAAAGTCATCATTCCGCGACGAGAAATTTGAAAATGGTCAAATATGGTTAAGATGTCATGTTCATTCCCTACTATGGGGGACCAGGTCGTCACGAAAAAATTTTTTTCTCGACCTGGTCAAATGTGGTTCTGCGACGGAGGTTAAACTAATATTGCATAATTTGGCCCAAAAACCCCCCTCTGTCAGAGAACGAAGCCCTTCAAGCTCGATAGCAGACCACATAAGTTGAACTTTGAGGTATCTGAAAGTTGAATATAGAGCGAGGTTCTAAGCGAAGGGATAGCTTAACGTTGAGCATTGAACGCAAAAAAGCTTAGAGATAAGCTTATTATATAAGGATTGTGGTGCAGAACACAGCTTAACGTTGAGCTTTGAACGCACATGGCTAGAACTAAGCTAAGAGATACCTATAGTGGTGCATGGAACTGCTCACAAGTTGAGCTTCGAGAAGTCCAAAGGCAAAATGTAGAGCGAGGTTCTAAGCGAAGGGATAGCTTAACGTTGAGCATTGAACGCAAAAAAGCTTAGAGATAAGCTTATTATATAACGATTGTGGTGCAGGACACAGCTTAACGTTGAGCTTTGAACGCACATGGCTAGAACTAAGCTAAGAGATACGGGTAGTGGTGCATGGAACTGCTCACAAGTTGAGCTTCGAGAAGTCCAAAGGCAAAATGTAGAGCGAGGTCCTAGCAGCCTAAAAAACTTCTAGGGCCGACAGCTCACAAGTTGAGTTTCGAACGCAATTAGGTTACCTTGGTAGCCTGAATTTGAAAGCATTAAGGCAATGATATGGTAGAATGCCCGATCTTAAACCTATTGACAGAGAATGTGTACGAGTAAGCATAGATGTGGAGGAGCACATACCTAAACAGTCCCGAAAGATGGTTAGCTAAGTGATGCATCACAAATGGACTTGGCGCACCAAGTTCACACTGAAACACACACGATCGCGTATATTAAAACCTGTTGTGTGGTGCATCACTAATAAAGTTTGGTGCGTCAAACGAACATGAGAGTTGAGCATATTGGGTATGTGTGATAACACACTTTGCACGACAATCGAGAAACCGCATAAGCTCAAGTATAACACAGCAGGGGAAGATTGATGAAAACCAGAGCTAATACATGCAACAGGCCGGGAATGCTGCTTCTGAAGGTGGTAGGACCGGTGCACTTATTAGTTAAACCAATCGGCCGATTGAGTTGAAGTCTGGGTACCGATCTTTCACTTGACTGTGCCCCATCAACTATTGATGGTAGTGTAGAGGACTACCATGGTTGTGACGGGAAGCGGGAATCAGGGTTCGATTCCGGAGCTAGTAGAGAGTGCCTGATAAAGGCCATGGTACACATCCAAATCAGGAAAGCAGCAGGAAACACTACCATACATTGCCAGGTGCATAGGAGGATTGCAAGCCCGTAAATTGCCCGATCATA
>NW_026525894.1:0-137966 GCF_943734725.1 Anopheles marshallii | reverse complement strand
CCAAAGTCGAGTTTTAATATGCAGCTTGCATGCAAGTTTGACTAGTAACTTTGAAATTTTGGTTTGCAAAATAGTTTCTGAAATCGATCTTGGATTGCATTTTTCATTATTTTGGGGGCTTAAAATGATGTTTTGGTGGTTCTCTGAAAAAATGATTTGCCAAAGTCGAGTTTTAAAAGGCAGCTTGCATACAAGCTTGACTAGTGACAATGAAATTTTGGTTTGCAAAATAGTTTCTTTAATCGATCTTGGATTGCATTTTTCATTATTTTGGGGGCTTATAATGATGTTTTGGTGGTTCTCTGAAAAAATGATTTGCCAAAGTCGAGTTTTAATATGCAGCTTGCATGCAAGTTTGACTAGTAACTTTGAAATTTTGGTTTGCAAAATAGTTTCTGAAATCGATCTTGGATTGCATTTTTCATTTTTTTGGGGGCTTAAAATGATGTTTTGGTGGTTCTCTGAAAAAATGATTTGCCAAAGTCGAGTTTTAATATGCAGCTTGCATGCAAGTTTGACTAGTAACTTTGAAATTTTGGTTTGCAAAATAGTTTCTGAAATCGATCTTGGATTGCATTTTTCATTTTTTTGGGGGCTTAAAATGATGTTTTGGTGGTTCTCTGAAAAAATGATTTGCCAAAGTCGAGTTTTAATATGCAGCTTGCATGCAAGTTTGACTAGTAACTTTGAAATTTTGGTTTGCAAAATAGTTTCTTTAATCGATCTTGGATTGCATTTTTCATTTTTTTGGGGGCTTAAAATGATGTTTTGGTGGTTCTCTGAAAAAATGATTTGCCAAAGTCGAGTTTTAATATGCAGCTTGCATGCAAGTTTGACTAGTAACTTTGAAATTTTGGTTTGCAAAATAGTTTCTTTAATCGATCTTGGATTGCATTTTTCATTATTTTGGGGGCTTAAAATGATGTTTTGGTGGTTCTCTGAAAAAATGATTTGTCAAAGTCGAGTTTTAATATGCAGCTTGCATACAAGTTTGACTAGTAACTTTGAAATTTTGGTTTGCAAAATAGTTTCTTTAATCGATCTTGGATTGCATTTTTCATTTTTTTGGGGGCTTAAAATGATGTTTTGGTGGTTCTCTGAAAAAATGATTTGCCAAAGTCGAGTTTTAATATGCAGCTTGCATGCAAGTTTGACTAGTAACTTTGAAATTTTGGTTTGCAAAATAGTTTCTTTAATCGATCTTGGATTGCATTTTTCATTATTTTGGGGGCTTAAAATGATGTTTTGGTGGTTCTCTGAAAAAATGATTTGCCAAAGTCGAGTTTTAATATGCAGCTTGCATGCAAGTTTGACTAGTAACTTTGAAATTTTGGTTTGCAAAATAGTTTCTTTAATCGATCTTGGATTGCATTTTTCATTTTTTTGGGGGCTTAAAATGATGTTTTGGTGGTTCTCTGAAAAAAACTGATTTGCCAAAGTCGAGTTTTAATATGCAGCTTGCATGCAAGTTTGACTAGTAACTTTGAAATTTTGGTTTGCAAAATAGTTTCTGAAATCGATCTTGGATTGCATTTTTCATTATTTTGGGGGGCTTAAAATGATGTTTTGGTGGTTCTCTGAAAAAATGATTTGTCAAAGTCGAGTTTTAATATGCAGCTTGCATACAAGTTTGACTAGTAACTTTGAAATTTTGGTTTGCAGAAAAGTTTCAGAAATCGGTCTTGGATTGCATTTTTCATTATTTTGGGGGCTTAAAATGATGTTTTGGTGGTTCTCTGAAAAAATGATTTGCCAAAGTCGAGTTTTAATATGCAGCTTGCATGCAAGTTTGACTAGTAACTTTGAAATTTTGGTTTGCAGAAAAGTTTCTTTATTCGATCTTGGATTGCATTTTTCATTATTTTGGGGGCTTATAATGATGTTTTGGTGGTTCTCTGAAAAAATGATTTGCCAAAGTCGAGTTTTAATATGCAGCTTGCATGCAAGTTTGACTAGTAACTTTGAAATTTTGGTTTGCAAAATAGTTTCTGAAATCGATCTTGGATTGCATTTTTCATTATTTTGGGGGCTTAAAATGATGTTTTGGTGGTTCTCTGAAAAAATGATTTGTCAAAGTCGAGTTTTAATATGCAGCTTGCATACAAGTTTGACTAGTAACTTTGAAATTTTGGTTTGCAAAATAGTTTCTTTAATCGATCTTGGATTGCATTTTTCATTTTTTTGGGGGCTTAAAATGATGTTTTGGTGGTTCTCTGAAAAAATGATTTGCCAAAGTCGAGTTTTAATATGCAGCTTGCATGCAAGTTTGACTAGTAACTTTGAAATTTTGGTTTGCAGAAAAGTTTCTTTATTCGATCTTGGATTGCATTTTTCATTATTTTGGGGGCTTATAATGATGTTTTGGTGGTTCTCTGAAAAAATGATTTGCCAAAGTCGAGTTTTAATATGCAGCTTGCATGCAAGTTTGACTAGTAACTTTGAAATTTTGGTTTGCAAAATAGTTTCTGAAATCGATCTTGGATTGCATTTTTCATTTTTTTGGGGGCTTAAAATGATGTTTTGGTGGTTCTCTGAAAAAATGATTTGCCAAAGTCGAGTTTTAATATGCAGCTTGCATGCAAGTTTGACTAGTAACTTTGAAATTTTGGTTTGCAAAATAGTTTCTTTATTCGATCTTGGATTGCATTTTTCATTTTTTTGGGGGCTTAAAATGATGTTTTGGTGGTTCTCTGAAAAAATGATTTGTCAAAGTCGAGTTTTAATATGCAGCTTGCATACAAGTTTGACTAGTAACTTTGAAATTTTGGTTTGCAAAATAGTTTCTTTAATCGATCTTGGATTGCATTTTTCATTTTTTTGGGGGCTTAAAATGATGTTTTGGTGGTTCTCTGAAAAAATGATTTGCCAAAGTCGAGTTTTAATATGCAGCTTGCATGCAAGTTTGACTAGTAACTTTGAAATTTTGGTTTGCAAAATAGTTTCTTTAATCGATCTTGGATTGCATTTTTCATTATTTTGGGGGCTTATAATGATGTTTTGGTGGTTCTCTGAAAAAATGATTTGCCAAAGTCGAGTTTTAATATGCAGCTTGCATGCAAGTTTGACTAGTAACTTTGAAATTTTGGTTTGCAAAATAGTTTCTGAAATCGATCTTGGATTGCATTTTTCATTATTTTGGGGGCTTAAAATGATGTTTTGGTGGTTCTCTGAAAAAATGATTTGTCAAAGTCGAGTTTTAATATGCAGCTTGCATACAAGTTTGACTAGTTACTTTGAAATTTTGGTTTGCAGAAAAGTTTCAGAAATCGGTCTTGGATTGCATTTTTCATTATTTTGGGGGCTTAAAATGATGTTTTGGTGGTTCTCTGAAAAAATGATTTGTCAAAGTCGAGTTTTAATATGCAGCTTGCATGCAAGTTTGACTAGTAACTTTGAAATTTTGGTTTGCAAAATAGTTTCTGAAATCGATCTTGGATTGCATTTTTCATTTTTTTGGGGGCTTAAAATGATGTGTTGGTGGTTCTCTGAAAAAATGATTTGCCAAAGTCGAGTTTTAATATGCAGCTTGCATGCAAGTTTGACTAGTAACTTTGAAATTTTGGTTTGCAAAATAGTTTCTTTAATCGATCTTGGATTGCATTTTTCATTTTTTTGGGGGCTTAAAATGATGTTTTGGTGGTTCTCTGAAAAAATGATTTGCCAAAGTCGAGTTTTAATATGCAGCTTGCATGCAAGTTTGACTAGTAACTTTGAAATTTTGGTTTGCAGAAAAGTTTCTTTATTCGATCTTGGATTGCATTTTTCATTATTTTGGGGGCTTATAATGATGTTTTGGTGGTTCTCTGAAAAAATGATTTGCCAAAGTCGAGTTTTAATATGCAGCTTGCATGCAAGTTTGACTAGTAACTTTGAAATTTTGGTTTGCAAAATAGTTTCTGAAATCGATCTTGGATTGCATTTTTCATTTTTTTGGGGGCTTAAAATGATGTTTTGGTGGTTCTCTGAAAAAATGGTTTGCCAAAGTCGAGTTTTAATATGCAGCTTGCATGCAAGTTTGACTAGTAACTTTGAAATTTTGGTTTGCAAAATAGTTTCTTTATTCGATCTTGGATTGCATTTTTCATTATTTTGGGGGCTTAAAATGATGTTTTGGTGGTTCTCTGAAAAAATGATTTGTCAAAGTCGAGTTTTAATATGCAGCTTGCATACAAGTTTGACTAGTAACTTTGAAATTTTGGTTTGCAAAATAGTTTCTTTAATCGATCTTGGATTGCATTTTTCATTTTTTTGGGGGCTTAAAATGATGTTTTGGTGGTTCTCTGAAAAAATGATTTGCCAAAGTCGAGTTTTAATATGCAGCTTGCATGCAAGTTTGACTAGTAACTTTGAAATTTTGGTTTGCAAAATAGTTTCTTTAATCGATCTTGGATTGCATTTTTCATTATTTTGGGGGCTTATAATGATGTTTTGGTGGTTCTCTGAAAAAATGATTTGCCAAAGTCGAGTTTTAATATGCAGCTTGCATGCAAGTTTGACTAGTAACTTTGAAATTTTGGTTTGCAAAATAGTTTCTGAAATCGATCTTGGATTGCATTTTTCATTATTTTGGGGGCTTAAAATGATGTTTTGGTGGTTCTCTGAAAAAATGATTTGCCAAAGTCGAGTTTTAATATGCAGCTTGCATGCAAGTTTGACTAGTAACTTTGAAATTTTGGTTTGCAAAATAGTTTCTTTAATCGATCTTGGATTGCATTTTTCATTTTTTTGGGGGCTTAAAATGATGTTTTGGTGGTTCTCTGAAAAAATGATTTGCCAAAGTCGAGTTTTAATATGCAGCTTGCATGCAAGTTTGACTAGTAACTTTGAAATTTTGGTTTGCAGAAAAGTTTCTTTAATCGATCTTGGATTGCATTTTTCATTATTTTGGGGGCTTAAAATGATGTGTTGGTGGTTCTCTGAAAAAATGATTTGCCAAAGTCGAGTTTTAATATGCAGCTTGCATGCAAGTTTGACTAGTAACTTTGAAATTTTGGTTTGCAAAATAGTTTCTTTAATCGATCTTGGATTGCATTTTTCATTTTTTTGGGGGCTTAAAATGATGTTTTGGTGGTTCTCTGAAAAAATGATTTGCCAAAGTCGAGTTTTAATATGCAGCTTGCATGCAAGTTTGACTAGTAACTTTGAAATTTTGGTTTGCAAAATAGTTTCTTTAATCGATCTTGGATTGCATTTTTCATTATTTTGGGGGCTTATAATGATGTTTTGGTGGTTCTCTGAAAAAATGATTTGCCAAAGTCGAGTTTTAATATGCAGCTTGCATGCAAGTTTGACTAGTAACTTTGAAATTTTGGTTTGCAAAATAGTTTCTGAAATCGATCTTGGATTGCATTTTTCATTATTTTGGGGGCTTAAAATGATGTTTTGGTGGTTCTCTGAAAAAATGATTTGCCAAAGTCGAGTTTTAATATGCAGCTTGCATGCAAGTTTGACTAGTAACTTTGAAATTTTGGTTTGCAAAATAGTTTCTTTAATCGATCTTGGATTGCATTTTTCATTTTTTTGGGGGCTTAAAATGATGTTTTGGTGGTTCTCTGAAAAACTGATTTGCCAAAGTCGAGTTTTAATATGCAGCTTGCATGCAAGTTTGACTAGTAACTTTGAAATTTTGGTTTGCAGAAAAGTTTCTTTAATCGATCTTGGATTGCATTTTTCATTATTTTGGGGGCTTAAAATGATGTGTTGGTGGTTCTCTGAAAAAATGATTTGCCAAAGTCGAGTTTTAATATGCAGCTTGCATGCAAGTTTGACTAGTAACTTTGAAATTTTGGTTTGCAAAATAGTTTCTTTAATCGATCTTGGATTGCATTTTTCATTTTTTTGGGGGCTTAAAATGATGTTTTGGTGGTTCTCTGAAAAAATGATTTGCCAAAGTCGAGTTTTAATATGCAGCTTGCATGCAGGTTTGACTAGTAACTTTGAAATTTTGGTTTGCAAAATAGTTTCTTTAATCGATCTTGGATTGCATTTTTCATTATTTTGGGGGCTTAAAATGATGTTTTGGTGGTTCTCTGAAAAAATGATTTGTCAAAGTCGAGTTTTAATATGCAGCTTGCATACAAGTTTGACTAGTAACTTTGAAATTTTGGTTTGCAGAAAAGTTTCAGAAATCGGTCTTGGATTGCATTTTTCATTATTTTGGGGGCTTAAAATGATGTTTTGGTGGTTCTCTGAAAAAATGATTTGTCAAAGTCGAGTTTTAATATGCAGCTTGCATGCAAGTTTGACTAGTAACTTTGAAATTTTGGTTTGCAAAATAGTTTCTTTAATCGATCTTGGATTGCATTTTTCATTTTTTTGGGGGCTTAAAATGATGTGTTGGTGGTTCTCTGAAAAAATGATTTGTCAAAGTCGAGTTTTAAAAGGCAACTTGCATGCAAGTTTGACTAGTAACTTTGAAATTTTGGTTTGCAAAATAGTTTCTTTAATCGATCTTGGATTGCATTTTTCATTATTTTGGGGGCTTAAAATGATGTTTTGGTGGTTCTCTGAAAAAATGATTTGTCAAAGTCGAGTTTTAATATGCAGCTTGCATACAAGTTTGACTAGTAACTTTGAAATTTTGGTTTGCAGAAAAGTTTCAGAAATCGGTCTTGGATTGCATTTTTCATTATTTTGGGGGCTTAAAATGATGTTTTGGTGGTTCTCTGAAAAAATGATTTGTCAAAGTCGAGTTTTAATATGCAACTTGCATGCAAGTTTGACTAGTAACTTTGAAATTTTGGTTTGCAAAATAGTTTCTTTAATCGATCTTGGATTGCATTTTCCATTATTTTGGGGGCTTATAATGATGTTTTGGTGGTTCTCTGAAAAAATGATTTGCCAAAGTCGAGTTTTAATATGCAGCTTGCATGCAAGTTTGACTAGTAACTTTGAAATTTTGGTTTGCAAAATAGTTTCTTTAATCGATCTTGGATTGCATTTTTCATTATTTTGGGGGCTTAAAATGATGTTTTGGTGGTTCTCTGAAAAAATGATTTGTCAAAGTCAAGTTTTAATATGCAGCTTGCATACAAGTTTGACTAGTAACTTTGAAATTTTGGTTTGCAGAAAAGTTTCAGAAATCGGTCTTGGATTGCATTTTTCATTTTTTTGGGGGCTTAAAATGATGTTTTGGTGGTTCTCTGAAAAAATGATTTGTCAAAGTCGAGTTTTAATATGCAGCTTGCATGCAAGTTTGACTAGTAACTTTGAAATTTTGGTTTGCAAAATAGTTTCTTTAATCGATCTTGGATTGCATTTTTCATTATTTTGGGGGCTTAAAATGATGTTTTGGTGGTTCTCTGAAAAAATGATTTGTCAAAGTCGAGTTTTAATATGCAGCTTGCATACAAGTTTGACTAGTAACTTTGAAATTTTGGTTTGCAGAAAAGTTTCAGAAATCGGTCTTGGATTGCATTTTTCATTATTTTGGGGGCTTAAAATGATGTTTTGGTGGTTCTCTGAAAAAATGATTTGCCAAAGTCGAGTTTTAATATGCAGCTTGCATGCAAGTTTGACTAGTAACTTTGAAATTTTGGTTTGCAAAATAGTTTCTTTAATCGATCTTGGATTGCATTTTTCATTTTTTTGGGGGCTTAAAATGATGTGTTGGTGGTTCTCTGAAAAAATGATTTGCCAAAGTCGAGTTTTAATATGCAGCTTGCATGCAAGTTTGACTAGTAACTTTGAAATTTTGGTTTGCAAAATAGTTTCTTTAATCGATCTTGGATTGCATTTTTCATTATTTTGGGGGCTTAAAATGATGTTTTGGTGGTTCTCTGAAAAAATGATTTGTCAAAGTCGAGTTTTAATATGCAGCTTGCATACAAGTTTGACTAGTAACTTTGAAATTTTGGTTTGCAAAATAGTTTCTTTAATCGATCTTGGATTGCATTTTTCATTATTTTGGGGGCTTATAATGATGTTTTGGTGGTTCTCTGAAAAAATGATTTGCCAAAGTCGAGTTTTAATATGCAGCTTGCATGCAAGTTTGACTAGTAACTTTGAAATTTTGGTTTGCAAAATAGTTTCTGAAATCGATCTTGGATTGCATTTTTCATTATTTGGGGGCTTAAAATGATGTTTTGGTGGTTCTCTGAAAAAATGATTTGTCAAAGTCGAGTTTTAATATGCAGCTTGCATACAAGTTTGACTAGTAACTTTGAAATTTTGGTTTGCAGAAAAGTTTCAGAAATCGGTCTTGGATTGCATTTTTCATTATTTTGGGGGCTTAAAATGATGTTTTGGTGGTTCTCTGAAAAAATGATTTGTCAAAGTCGAGTTTTAATATGCAGCTTGCATACAAGTTTGACTAGTAACTTTGAAATTTTGGTTTGCAGAAAAGTTTCAGAAATCGGTCTTGGATTGCATTTTTCATTATTTTGGGGGCTTAAAATGATGTTTTGGTGGTTCTCTGAAAAAATGATTTGTCAAAGTCGAGTTTTAATATGCAGCTTGCATGCAAGTTTGACTAGTAACTTTGAAATTTTGGTTTGCAAAATAGTTTCTGAAATCGATCTTGGATTGCATTTTTCATTTTTTTGGGGGCTTAAAATGATGTGTTGGTGGTTCTCTGAAAAAATGATTTGCCAAAGTCGAGTTTTAATATGCAGCTTGCATGCAAGTTTGACTAGTAACTTTGAAATTTTGGTTTGCAAAATAGTTTCTTTAATCGATCTTGGATTGCATTTTTCATTTTTTTGGGGGCTTAAAATGATGTTTTGGTGGTTCTCTGAAAAAATGATTTGCCAAAGTCGAGTTTTAATATGCAGCTTGCATGCAAGTTTGACTAGTAACTTTGAAATTTTGGTTTGCAGAAAAGTTTCTTTATTCGATCTTGGATTGCATTTTTCATTATTTTGGGGGCTTATAATGATGTTTTGGTGGTTCTCTGAAAAAATGATTTGCCAAAGTCGAGTTTTAATATGCAGCTTGCATGCAAGTTTGACTAGTAACTTTGAAATTTTGGTTTGCAAAATAGTTTCTGAAATCGATCTTGGATTGCATTTTTCATTTTTTTGGGGGCTTAAAATGATGTTTTGGTGGTTCTCTGAAAAAATGGTTTGCCAAAGTCGAGTTTTAATATGCAGCTTGCATGCAAGTTTGACTAGTAACTTTGAAATTTTGGTTTGCAAAATAGTTTCTTTAATCGATCTTGGATTGCATTTTTCATTATTTTGGGGGCTTAAAATGATGTTTTGGTGGTTCTCTGAAAAAATGATTTGTCAAAGTCGAGTTTTAATATGCAGCTTGCATACAAGTTTGACTAGTAACTTTGAAATTTTGGTTTGCAAAATAGTTTCTTTAATCGATCTTGGATTGCATTTTTCATTTTTTTGGGGGCTTAAAATGATGTTTTGGTGGTTCTCTGAAAAAATGATTTGCCAAAGTCGAGTTTTAATATGCAGCTTGCATGCAAGTTTGACTAGTAACTTTGAAATTTTGGTTTGCAAAATAGTTTCTTTAATCGATCTTGGATTGCATTTTTCATTATTTTGGGGGCTTATAATGATGTTTTGGTGGTTCTCTGAAAAAATGATTTGCCAAAGTCGAGTTTTAATATGCAGCTTGCATGCAAGTTTGACTAGTAACTTTGAAATTTTGGTTTGCAAAATAGTTTCTGAAATCGATCTTGGATTGCATTTTTCATTATTTTGGGGGCTTAAAATGATGTTTTGGTGGTTCTCTGAAAAAATGATTTGCCAAAGTCGAGTTTTAATATGCAGCTTGCATGCAAGTTTGACTAGTAACTTTGAAATTTTGGTTTGCAAAATAGTTTCTTTAATCGATCTTGGATTGCATTTTTCATTTTTTTGGGGGCTTAAAATGATGTTTTGGTGGTTCTCTGAAAAAATGATTTGCCAAAGTCGAGTTTTAATATGCAGCTTGCATGCAAGTTTGACTAGTAACTTTGAAATTTTGGTTTGCAGAAAAGTTTCTTTATTCGATCTTGGATTGCATTTTTCATTATTTGGGGGCTTAAAATGATGTTTTGGTGGTTCTCTGAAAAAATGATTTGTCAAAGTCGAGTTTTAATATGCAGCTTGCATACAAGTTTGACTAGTAACTTTGAAATTTTGGTTTGCAGAAAAGTTTCAGAAATCGGTCTTGGATTGCATTTTTCATTTTTTTGGGGGCTTAAAATGATGTTTTGGTGGTTCTCTGAAAAAATGATTTGCCAAAGTCGAGTTTTAATATGCAGCTTGCATGCAAGTTTGACTAGTAACTTTGAAATTTAGGTTTGCAAAATAGTTTCTTTAATCGATCTTGGATTGCATTTTTCATTATTTTGGGGGCTTAAAATGATGTGTTGGTGGTTCTCTGAAAAAATGATTTGCCAAAGTCGAGTTTTAATATGCAGCTTGCATGCAAGTTTGACTAGTAACTTTGAAATTTTGGTTTGCAAAATAGTTTCTTTAATCGATCTTGGATTGCATTTTTCATTTTTTTGGGGGCTTAAAATGATGTTTTGGTGGTTCTCTGAAAAAATGATTTGCCAAAGTCGAGTTTTAATATGCAGCTTGCATGCAAGTTTGACTAGTAACTTTGAAATTTTGGTTTGCAAAATAGTTTCTTTAATCGATCTTGGATTGCATTTTTCATTATTTTGGGGGCTTAAAATGATGTTTTGGTGGTTCTCTGAAAAAATGATTTGTCAAAGTCGAGTTTTAATATGCAGCTTGCATACAAGTTTGACTAGTAACTTTGAAATTTTGGTTTGCAGAAAAGTTTCAGAAATCGGTCTTGGATTGCATTTTTCATTATTTTGGGGGCTTAAAATGATGTTTTGGTGGTTCTCTGAAAAAATGATTTGTCAAAGTCGAGTTTTAATATGCAGCTTGCATGCAAGTTTGACTAGTAACTTTGAAATTTTGGTTTGCAAAATAGTTTCTTTAATCGATCTTGGATTGCATTTTTCATTTTTTTGGGGGCTTAAAATGATGTGTTGGTGGTTCTCTGAAAAAATGATTTGCCAAAGTCGAGTTTTAATATGCAGCTTGCATGCAAGTTTGACTAGTAACTTTGAAATTTTGGTTTGCAAAATAGTTTCTTTAATCGATCTTGGATTGCATTTTTCATTTTTTGGGGGCTTAAAATGATGTTTTGGTGGTTCTCTGAAAAAATGATTTGTCAAAGTCGAGTTTTAATATGCAGCTTGCATACAAGTTTGACTAGTAACTTTGAAATTTTGGTTTGCAGAAAAGTTTCAGAAATCGGTCTTGGATTGCATTTTTCATTATTTTGGGGGCTTAAAATGATGTTTTGGTGGTTCTCTGAAAAAATGATTTGTCAAAGTCGAGTTTTAATATGCAGCTTGCATGCAAGTTTGACTAGTAACTTTGAAATTTTGGTTTGCAAAATAGTTTCTTTAATCGATCTTGGATTGCATTTTTCATTATTTTGGGGGCTTAAAATGATGTTTTGGTGGTTCTCTGAAAAAATGATTTGTCAAAGTCGAGTTTTAATATGCAGCTTGCATACAAGTTTGACTAGTAACTTTGAAATTTTGGTTTGCAGAAAAGTTTCAGAAATCGGTCTTGGATTGCATTTTTCATTATTTTGGGGGCTTAAAATGATGTTTTGGTGGTTCTCTGAAAAAATGATTTGTCAAAGTCGAGTTTTAATATGCAGCTTGCATGCAAGTTTGACTAGTAACTTTGAAATTTTGGTTTGCAAAATAGTTTCTTTAATCGATCTTGGATTGCATTTTTCATTTTTTTGGGGGCTTAAAATGATGTGTTGGTGGTTCTCTGAAAAAATGATTTGCCAAAGTCGAGTTTTAATATGCAGCTTGCATGCAAGTTTGACTAGTAACTTTGAAATTTTGGTTTGCAAAATAGTTTCTTTAATCGATCTTGGATTGCATTTTTCATTTTTTTGGGGGCTTAAAATGATGTGTTGGTGGTTCTCTGAAAAAATGATTTGTCAAAGTCGAGTTTTAATAGGCAGCTTGCATGCAAGTTTGACTAGTTACAATGAAATTTTGGTTTGCAAAATAGTTTCTGAAATCGATCTTGGATTGCATTTTCCATTATTTTGAGGGCTTAAAATGATGTTTTGGTGGTTTTTTGAAAAAATGATTTGTCAAAGTCGAGTTTTAATAGGCAGCTTGCATACAAGTTTGACTAGTTACTTTGAAATTTTGGTTTGCAAAATAGTTTCTGAAATCGATCTTGGATTGCATTTTCCTTTATTTTGGGGGCTTAAAATGATGTTTTGGTGGTTCTCTGAAAAAATGATTTGCCAAAGTCGAGTTTTAATATGCAGCTTGCATGCAAGTTTGACTAGTAACTTTGAAATTTTGGTTTGCAAAATAGTTTCTTTAATCGATCTTGGATTGCATTTTTCATTATTTTGGGGGCTTAAAATGATGTTTTGGTGGTTCTCTGAAAAAATGATTTGTCAAAGTCAAGTTTTAATATGCAGCTTGCATACAAGTTTGACTAGTAACTTTGAAATTTTGGTTTGCAGAAAAGTTTCAGAAATCGGTCTTGGATTGCATTTTTCATTTTTTTGGGGGCTTAAAATGATGTTTTGGTGGTTCTCTGAAAAAATGATTTGTCAAAGTCGAGTTTTAATATGCAGCTTGCATGCAAGTTTGACTAGTAACTTTGAAATTTTGGTTTGCAAAATAGTTTCTTTAATCGATCTTGGATTGCATTTTTCATTATTTTGGGGGCTTAAAATGATGTTTTGGTGGTTCTCTGAAAAAATGATTTGTCAAAGTCGAGTTTTAATATGCAGCTTGCATACAAGTTTGACTAGTAACTTTGAAATTTTGGTTTGCAGAAAAGTTTCAGAAATCGGTCTTGGATTGCATTTTTCATTATTTTGGGGGCTTAAAATGATGTTTTGGTGGTTCTCTGAAAAAATGATTTGTCAAAGTCGAGTTTTAATATGCAGCTTGCATACAAGTTTGACTAGTAACTTTGAAATTTTGGTTTGCAAAATAGTTTCTTTAATCGATCTTGGATTGCATTTTTCATTTTTTTGGGGGCTTAAAATGATGTTTTGGTGGTTCTCTGAAAAAATGATTTGCCAAAGTCGAGTTTTAATATGCAGCTTGCATGCAAGTTTGACTAGTAACTTTGAAATTTTGGTTTGCAAAATAGTTTCTTTAATCGATCTTGGATTGCATTTTTCATTTTTTTGGGGGCTTAAAATGATGTGTTGGTGGTTCTCTGAAAAAATGATTTGCCAAAGTCGAGTTTTAATATGCAGCTTGCATGCAAGTTTGACTAGTAACTTTGAAATTTTGGTTTGCAAAATAGTTTCTTTAATCGATCTTGGATTGCATTTTTCATTATTTTGGGGGCTTAAAATGATGTTTTGGTGGTTCTCTGAAAAAATGATTTGTCAAAGTCGAGTTTTAATATGCAGCTTGCATACAAGTTTGACTAGTAACTTTGAAATTTTGGTTTGCAAAATAGTTTCTTTAATCGATCTTGGATTGCATTTTTCATTATTTTGGGGGCTTATAATGATGTTTTGGTGGTTCTCTGAAAAAATGATTTGCCAAAGTCGAGTTTTAATATGCAGCTTGCATGCAAGTTTGACTAGTAACTTTGAAATTTTGGTTTGCAAAATAGTTTCTGAAATCGATCTTGGATTGCATTTTTCATTATTTGGGGGCTTAAAATGATGTTTTGGTGGTTCTCTGAAAAAATGATTTGTCAAAGTCGAGTTTTAATAGGCAGCTTGCATACAAGTTTGACTAGTAACTTTGAAATTTTGGTTTGCAGAAAAGTTTCTGAAATCGATCTTGGATTGCATTTTTCATTATTTTGGGGGCTTAAAATGATGTTTTGGTGGTTCTCTGAAAAAATGATTTGTCAAAGTCGAGTTTTAATATGCAGCTTGCATACAAGTTTGACTAGTAACTTTGAAATTTTGGTTTGCAGAAAAGTTTCAGAAATCGGTCTTGGATTGCATTTTTCATTATTTTGGGGGCTTAAAATGATGTTTTGGTGGTTCTCTGAAAAAATGATTTGTCAAAGTCGAGTTTTAATATGCAGCTTGCATGCAAGTTTGACTAGTAACTTTGAAATTTTGGTTTGCAAAATAGTTTCTGAAATCGATCTTGGATTGCATTTTTCATTTTTTTGGGGGCTTAAAATGATGTGTTGGTGGTTCTCTGAAAAAATGATTTGCCAAAGTCGAGTTTTAATATGCAGCTTGCATGCAAGTTTGACTAGTAACTTTGAAATTTTGGTTTGCAAAATAGTTTCTTTAATCGATCTTGGATTGCATTTTTCATTTTTTTGGGGGCTTAAAATGATGTTTTGGTGGTTCTCTGAAAAAATGATTTGCCAAAGTCGAGTTTTAATATGCAGCTTGCATGCAAGTTTGACTAGTAACTTTGAAATTTTGGTTTGCAGAAAAGTTTCTTTATTCGATCTTGGATTGCATTTTTCATTATTTTGGGGGCTTATAATGATGTTTTGGTGGTTCTCTGAAAAAATGATTTGCCAAAGTCGAGTTTTAATATGCAGCTTGCATGCAAGTTTGACTAGTAACTTTGAAATTTTGGTTTGCAAAATAGTTTCTGAAATCGATCTTGGATTGCATTTTTCATTTTTTTGGGGGCTTAAAATGATGTTTTGGTGGTTCTCTGAAAAAATGGTTTGCCAAAGTCGAGTTTTAATATGCAGCTTGCATGCAAGTTTGACTAGTAACTTTGAAATTTTGGTTTGCAAAATAGTTTCTTTAATCGATCTTGGATTGCATTTTTCATTATTTTGGGGGCTTAAAATTATGTTTTGGTGGTTCTCTGAAAAAATGATTTGTCAAAGTCGAGTTTTAATATGCAGCTTGCATACAAGTTTGACTAGTAACTTTGAAATTTTGGTTTGCAAAATAGTTTCTTTAATCGATCTTGGATTGCATTTTTCATTATTTTGGGGGCTTAAAATGATGTTTTGGTGGTTCTCTGAAAAAATGATTTGCCAAAGTCGAGTTTTAATATGCAGCTTGCATGCAAGTTTGACTAGTAACTTTGAAATTTTGGTTTGCAAAATAGTTTCTTTAATCGATCTTGGATTGCATTTTTCATTATTTTGGGGGCTTATAATGATGTTTTGGTGGTTCTCTGAAAAAATGATTTGCCAAAGTCGAGTTTTAATATGCAGCTTGCATGCAAGTTTGACTAGTAACTTTGAAATTTTG
The DNA here is from genome assembly GCF_943734725.1 of Anopheles marshallii. NCBI lineage: Eukaryota > Metazoa > Arthropoda > Insecta > Diptera > Culicidae > Anopheles > Anopheles marshallii. The sequence continues at coordinate 122,801 of NW_026525894.1, read as the reverse complement.
GTTTGCAAAATAGTTTCTGAAATCGATCTTGGATTGCATTTTTCATTATTTTGGGGGCTTAAAATGATGTTTTGGTGGTTCTCTGAAAAAATGATTTGCCAAAGTCGAGTTTTAATATGCAGCTTGCATGCAAGTTTGACTAGTAACTTTGAAATTTTGGTTTGCAAAATAGTTTCTTTAATCGATCTTGGATTGCATTTTTCATTTTTTTGGGGGCTTAAAATGATGTTTTGGTGGTTCTCTGAAAAAATGATTTGCCAAAGTCGAGTTTTAATATGCAGCTTGCATGCAAGTTTGACTAGTAACTTTGAAATTTTGGTTTGCAGAAAAGTTTCTTTATTCGATCTTGGATTGCATTTTTCATTATTTTGGGGGCTTATAATGATGTTTTGGTGGTTCTCTGAAAAAATGATTTGCCAAAGTCGAGTTTTAATATGCAGCTTGCATGCAAGTTTGACTAGTAACTTTGAAATTTTGGTTTGCAAAATAGTTTCTGAAATCGATCTTGGATTGCATTTTTCATTTTTTTGGGGGCTTAAAATGATGTTTTGGTGGTTCTCTGAAAAAATGATTTGCCAAAGTCGAGTTTTAATATGCAGCTTGCATGCAAGTTTGACTAGTAACTTTGAAATTTAGGTTTGCAAAATAGTTTCTTTAATCGATCTTGGATTGCATTTTTCATTATTTTGGGGGCTTAAAATGATGTGTTGGTGGTTCTCTGAAAAAATGATTTGCCAAAGTCGAGTTTTAATATGCAGCTTGCATGCAAGTTTGACTAGTAACTTTGAAATTTTGGTTTGCAAAATAGTTTCTTTAATCGATCTTGGATTGCATTTTTCATTTTTTTGGGGGCTTAAAATGATGTTTTGGTGGTTCTCTGAAAAAATGATTTGCCAAAGTCGAGTTTTAATATGCAGCTTGCATGCAAGTTTGACTAGTAACTTTGAAATTTTGGTTTGCAAAATAGTTTCTTTAATCGATCTTGGATTGCATTTTTCATTATTTTGGGGGCTTAAAATGATGTTTTGGTGGTTCTCTGAAAAAATGATTTGTCAAAGTCGAGTTTTAATATGCAGCTTGCATACAAGTTTGACTAGTAACTTTGAAATTTTGGTTTGCAGAAAAGTTTCAGAAATCGGTCTTGGATTGCATTTTTCATTATTTTGGGGGCTTAAAATGATGTTTTGGTGGTTCTCTGAAAAAATGATTTGTCAAAGTCGAGTTTTAATATGCAGCTTGCATGCAAGTTTGACTAGTAACTTTGAAATTTTGGTTTGCAAAATAGTTTCTTTAATCGATCTTGGATTGCATTTTTCATTTTTTTGGGGGCTTAAAATGATGTGTTGGTGGTTCTCTGAAAAAATGATTTGCCAAAGTCGAGTTTTAATATGCAGCTTGCATGCAAGTTTGACTAGTAACTTTGAAATTTTGGTTTGCAAAATAGTTTCTTTAATCGATCTTGGATTGCATTTTTCATTTTTTGGGGGCTTAAAATGATGTTTTGGTGGTTCTCTGAAAAAATGATTTGTCAAAGTCGAGTTTTAATATGCAGCTTGCATACAAGTTTGACTAGTAACTTTAAAATTTTGGTTTGCAGAAAAGTTTCAGAAATCGGTCTTGGATTGCATTTTTCATTATTTTGGGGGCTTAAAATGATGTTTTGGTGGTTCTCTGAAAAAATGATTTGTCAAAGTCGAGTTTTAATATGCAGCTTGCATGCAAGTTTGACTAGTAACTTTGAAATTTTGGTTTGCAAAATAGTTTCTTTAATCGATCTTGGATTGCATTTTTCATTATTTTGGGGGCTTAAAATGATGTTTTGGTGGTTCTCTGAAAAAATGATTTGTCAAAGTCGAGTTTTAATATGCAGCTTGCATGCAAGTTTGACTAGTAACTTTGAAATTTTGGTTTGCAGAAAAGTTTCAGAAATCGGTCTTGGATTGCATTTTTCATTATTTTGGGGGCTTAAAATGATGTTTTGGTGGTTCTCTGAAAAAATGATTTGTCAAAGTCGAGTTTTAATATGCAGCTTGCATGCAAGTTTGACTAGTAACTTTGAAATTTTGGTTTGCAAAATAGTTTCTTTAATCGATCTTGGATTGCATTTTTCATTTTTTTGGGGGCTTAAAATGATGTGTTGGTGGTTCTCTGAAAAAATGATTTGCCAAAGTCGAGTTTTAATATGCAGCTTGCATGCAAGTTTGACTAGTAACTTTGAAATTTTGGTTTGCAAAATAGTTTCTTTAATCGATCTTGGATTGCATTTTTCATTTTTTTGGGGGCTTAAAATGATGTGTTGGTGGTTCTCTGAAAAAATGATTTGTCAAAGTCGAGTTTTAATAGGCAGCTTGCATGCAAGTTTGACTAGTTACAATGAAATTTTGGTTTGCAAAATAGTTTCTGAAATCGATCTTGGATTGCATTTTCCATTATTTTGAGGGCTTAAAATGATGTTTTGGTGGTTTTTTGAAAAAATGATTTGTCAAAGTCGAGTTTTAATAGGCAGCTTGCATACAAGTTTGACTAGTTACTTTGAAATTTTGGTTTGCAAAATAGTTTCTGAAATCGATCTTGGATTGCATTTTCCTTTATTTTGGGGGCTTAAAATGATGTTTTGGTGGTTCTCTGAAAAAATGATTTGCCAAAGTCGAGTTTTAATATGCAGCTTGCATGCAAGTTTGACTAGTAACTTTGAAATTTTGGTTTGCAAAATAGTTTCTTTAATCGATCTTGGATTGCATTTTTCATTATTTTGGGGGCTTAAAATGATGTGTTGGTGGTTCTCTGAAAAAATGATTTGCCAAAGTCGAGTTTTAATATGCAGCTTGCATGCAAGTTTGACTAGTAACTTTGAAATTTTGGTTTGCAAAATAGTTTCTTTAATCGATCTTGGATTGCATTTTTCATTTTTTTGGGGGCTTAAAATGATGTTTTGGTGGTTCTCTGAAAAAATGATTTGCCAAAGTCGAGTTTTAATATGCAGCTTGCATGCAAGTTTGACTAGTAACTTTGAAATTTTGGTTTGCAAAATAGTTTCTGAAATCGATCTTGGATTGCATTTTTCATTTTTTTGGGGGCTTAAAATGATGTTTTGGTGGTTCTCTGAAAAAATGATTTGCCAAAGTCGAGTTTTAATATGCAGCTTGCATGCAAGTTTGACTAGTAACTTTGAAATTTTGGTTTGCAAAATAGTTTCTTTAATCGATCTTGGATTGCATTTTTCATTATTTTGGGGGCTTAAAATGATGTGTTGGTGGTTCTCTGAAAAAATGATTTGCCAAAGTCGAGTTTTAATATGCAGCTTGCATGCAAGTTTGACTAGTAACTTTGAAATTTTGGTTTGCAAAATAGTTTCTTTAATCGATCTTGGATTGCATTTTTCATTTTTTTGGGGGCTTAAAATGATGTTTTGGTGGTTCTCTGAAAAAATGATTTGCCAAAGTCGAGTTTTAATATGCAGCTTGCATGCAAGTTTGACTAGTAACTTTGAAATTTTGGTTTGCAAAATAGTTTCTGAAATCGATCTTGGATTGCATTTTTCATTATTTTGGGGGCTTAAAATGATGTTTTGGTGGTTCTCTGAAAAAATGATTTGTCAAAGTCGAGTTTTAATATGCAGCTTGCATACAAGTTTGACTAGTAACTTTGAAATTTTGGTTTGCAGAAAAGTTTCAGAAATCGGTCTTGGATTGCATTTTTCATTATTTTGGGGGCTTAAAATGATGTTTTGGTGGTTCTCTGAAAAAATGATTTGTCAAAGTCGAGTTTTAATATGCAGCTTGCATGCAAGTTTGACTAGTAACTTTGAAATTTTGGTTTGCAAAATAGTTTCTTTAATCGATCTTGGATTGCATTTTTCATTTTTTTGGGGGCTTAAAATGATGTGTTGGTGGTTCTCTGAAAAAATGATTTGCCAAAGTCGAGTTTTAATATGCAGCTTGCATGCAAGTTTGACTAGTAACTTTGAAATTTTGGTTTGCAAAATAGTTTCTTTAATCGATCTTGGATTGCATTTTTCATTATTTTGGGGGCTTAAAATGATGTGTTGGTGGTTCTCTGAAAAAATGATTTGCCAAAGTCGAGTTTTAATATGCAGCTTGCATGCAAGTTTGACTAGTAACTTTGAAATTTTGGTTTGCAAAATAGTTTCTTTAATCGATCTTGGATTGCATTTTTCATTATTTTGGGGGCTTAAAATGATGTTTTGGTGGTTCTCTGAAAAAATGATTTGCCAAAGTCGAGTTTTAATATGCAGCTTGCATGCAAGTTTGACTAGTAACTTTGAAATTTTGGTTTGCAAAATAGTTTCTGAAATCGATCTTGGATTGCATTTTTCATTATTTTGGGGGCTTAAAATGATGTTTTGGTGGTTCTCTGAAAAAATGATTTGTCAAAGTCGAGTTTTAATATGCAGCTTGCATACAAGTTTGACTAGTAACTTTGAAATTTTGGTTTGCAGAAAAGTTTCAGAAATCGGTCTTGGATTGCATTTTTCATTATTTTGGGGGCTTATAATGATGTTTTGGTGGTTCTCTGAAAAAATGATTTGCCAAAGTCGAGTTTTAATATGCAGCTTGCATGCAAGTTTGACTAGTAACTTTGAAATTTTGGTTTGCAGAAAAGTTTCTTTATTCGATCTTGGATTGCATTTTTCATTATTTTGGGGGCTTATAATGATGTTTTGGTGGTTCTCTGAAAAAATGATTTGCCAAAGTCGAGTTTTAATATGCAGCTTGCATGCAAGTTTGACTAGTAACTTTGAAATTTTGGTTTGCAAAATAGTTTCTTTAATCGATCTTGGATTGCATTTTTCATTATTTTGGGGGCTTATAATGATGTTTTGGTGGTTCTCTGAAAAAATGATTTGCCAAAGTCGAGTTTTAATATGCAGCTTGCATGCAAGTTTGACTAGTGACAATGAAATTTTGGTTTGCCAAAAAGTTTCCGAAATCGATTTTGGATTTCACTTTTCATTATTTTGGGGGCTCAAAAATGATGGTTTGGTTGGTCTGTGAAAAAATGATTTGTCAAAGTCGAGTTTTAAAAGGCAGCTTGCATACAAGTTTGACTAGTGACAATGAAGTTTTGGATTGCCAAAAAGTTTCCAAAATCGATTTTGGATTTCACTTTTCATTATTTTGGGGGCTTAAAAATGATGTTTTGGTTGGTCTCTGAAAAAATGATTTGTCAAAGTCGAGTTTTAAAAGGCAGCTTGCATACAAGTTTGACTAGTGACAATGAAGTTTTGGATTGCCAAAAAGTTTCCAAAATCGATTTTGGATTTCACTTTTCATTATTTTGGGGGCTTAAAAATGATGGTTTGGTTGGTCTCTGAGAAAATGATTTGTCAAAGTCGAGTTTTAAAAGGCAACTTGCATACAAGTTTGACTAGTGACAATGACATTTTGGTTTGCCAAAAAGTTTCCGAAATCGATCGTGGATTGCACTTTTAATTATTTTGGGGGCTTAAAAATGATGGTTTGGTTGGTCTCTGAGAAAATGATTTGTCAAAGTCGAGTTTTAAAAGGCAGCTTGCATACAAGTTTGACTAGTGACAATGAAGTTTTGGATTGCCAAAAAGTTTCCAAAATCGATCGTGGATTGCACTTTTCATTATTTTGGGGGCTCAAAAATGATGGTTTGGTTGGTCTGTGAAAAAATGATTTGTCAAAGTCGAGTTTTAAAAGGTAGCTTGCATACAAGTTTGACTAGTGACAATGAAGTTTTGGATTGCCAAAAAGTTTCCAAAATCGATTTTGGATTTCACTTTTCATTATTTTGGGGGCTTAAAAATGATGTTTTGGTTGGTCTCTGAAAAAATGATTTGTCAAAGTCGAGTTTTAAAAGGCAACTTGCATACAAGTTTGACTAGTGACAATGACATTTTGGTTTGCCAAAAAGTTTCCGAAATCGATTTTGAATCGAACTTTTCATTATTTTGGGGGCTCAAAAATGATGGTTTGGTTGGTCTGTGAAAAAATGATTTGTCAAAGTCGAGTTTTAAAAGGCAGCTTGCATACAAGTTTGACTAGTGACAATGAAGTTTTGGATTGCCAAAAAGTTTCCAAAATCGATTTTGGATTTCACTTTTCATTATTTTGGGGGCTTAAAAATGATGTTTTGGTTGGTCTCTGAAAAAATGATTTGTCAAAGTCGAGTTTTAAAAGGCAGCTTGCATACAAGTTTGACTAGTGACAATGAAGTTTTGGATTGCCAAAAAGTTTCCAAAATCGATTTTGGATTTCACTTTTCATTATTTTGGGGGCTTAAAAATGATGGTTTGGTTGGTCTCTGAAAAAATGATTTGTCAAAGTCGAGTTTTAAAGGCAACTTGCATACAAGTTTGACTAGTGACAATGACATTTTGGTTTGCCAAAAAGTTTCCGAAATCGATCGTGGATTGCACTTTTAATTATTTTGGGGGCTTAAAAATGATGGTTTGGTTGGTCTCTGAGAAAATGATTTGTCAAAGTCGAGTTTTAAAAGGCAGCTTGCATACAAGTTTGACTAGTGACAATGAAATTTTGGTTTGCCAAAAAGTTTCCAAAATCGATCGTGGATTGCACTTTTCATTATTTTGGGGGCTCAAAAATGATGGTTTGGTTGGTCTGTGAAAAAATGATTTGTCAAAGTCGAGTTTTAAAAGGCAGCTTGCATACAAGTTTGACTAGTGACAATGACATTTTGGTTTGCCAAAAAGTTTCCGAAATCGATTTTGGATTTCACTTTTCATTATTTTGGGGGCTTAAAAATGATGGTTTGGTTGGTCTCTGAAAAAATGATTTGTCAAAGTCGAGTTTTAAAAGGCAACTTGCATACAAGTTTGACTAGTGACAATGACATTTTGGTTTGCCAAAAAGTTTCCGAAATCGATTTTGGATTTCACTTTTCATTATTTTGGGGGCTTAAAAATGATGGTTTGGTTGGTCTCTGAAAAAATGATTTGTCAAAGTCGAGTTTTAAAAGGCAACTTGCATACAAGTTTGACTAGTGACAATGACATTTTGGTTTGCCAAAAAGTTTCCGAAATCGATCGTGGATTGCACTTTTAATTATTTTGGGGGCTTAAAAATGATGGTTTGGTTGGTCTCTGAGAAAATGATTTGTCAAAGTCGAGTTTTAAAAGGCAGCTTGCATACAAGTTTGACTAGTGACAATGAAATTTTGGTTTGCCAAAAAGTTTCCGAAATCGATTTTGAATCGAACTTTTCATTATTTTGGGGGCTTGAAAATGATGTTTTGGTTGGTCTGTGAAAAAATGATTTGTCAAAGTCGAGTTTTAAAAGGCAGCTTGCATACAAGTTTGACTAGTGACAATGACATTTTGGTTTGCCAAAAAGTTTCCGAAATCGATTTTGGATTTCACTTTTCATTATTTTGGGGGCTTAAAAATGATGGTTTGGTTGGTCTCTGAAAAAATGATTTGTCAAAGTCGAGTTTTAAAAGGCAACTTGCATACAAGTTTGACTAGTGACAATGAAGTTTTGGATTGCCAAAAAGTTTCCAAAATCGATTTTGGATTTCACTTTTCATTATTTTGGGGGCTTAAAAATGATGTTTTGGTTGGTCTCTGAAAAAATGATTTGTCAAAGTCGAGTTTTAAAAGGCAACTTGCATACAAGTTTGACTAGTGACAATGAAATTTTGGTTTGCCAAAAAGTTTCCGAAATCGATTTTGAATCGAACTTTTCATTATTTTGGGGGCTCAAAAATGATGGTTTGGTTGGTCTGTGAAAAAATGATTTGTCAAAGTCGAGTTTTAAAAGGCAGCTTGCATACAAGTTTGACTAGTGACAATGAAGTTTTGGATTGCCAAAAAGTTTCCAAAATCGATTTTGGATTTCACTTTTCATTATTTTGGGGGCTTAAAAATGATGTTTTGGTTGGTCTCTGAAAAAATGATTTGTCAAAGTCGAGTTTTAAAAGGCAGCTTGCATACAAGTTTGACTAGTGACAATGAAGTTTTGGATTGCCAAAAAGTTTCCAAAATCGATTTTGGATTTCACTTTTCATTATTTTGGGGGCTTAAAAATGATGGTTTGGTTGGTCTCTGAAAAAATGATTTGTCAAAGTCGAGTTTTAAAAGGCAACTTGCATACAAGTTTGACTAGTGACAATGACATTTTGGTTTGCCAAAAAGTTTCCGAAATCGATCGTGGATTGCACTTTTAATTATTTTGGGGGCTTAAAAATGATGGTTTGGTTGGTCTCTGAGAAAATGATTTGTCAAAGTCGAGTTTTAAAAGGCAGCTTGCATACAAGTTTGACTAGTGACAATGAAGTTTTGGATTGCCAAAAAGTTTCCAAAATCGATTTTGGATTTCACTTTTCATTATTTTGGGGGCTTAAAAATGATGTTTTGGTTGGTCTCTGAAAAAATGATTTGTCAAAGTCGAGTTTTAAAAGGCAACTTGCATACAAGTTTGACTAGTGACAATGACATTTTGGTTTGCCAAAAAGTTTCCGAAATCGATTTTGGATTTCACTTTTAATTATTTTGGGGGCTCAAAAATGATGTTTTGGTTGGTCTTAGAAAACATGATTTGTCAAAGTCGAGTTTTAAAAGGCAACTTGCATACAAGTTTGACTAGTGACATTGAAATTTTGGTTTGCCAAAAAGTTTCCGAAATCGATTTTGGATTTCACTTTTCATTATTTTGGGGGCTCAAAAATGATGTTTTGGTTGGTCTCTGAAAAATGATTTGTCAAAGTCGAGTTTTAAAAGGCAACTTGCATACAAGTTTAACTGATGACAATGAAATTTTGGTTTGCCAAAAAGTTTCCGAAATCGATTTAGGATTTCACTTTTCATTATTTTGGGGGCTTAAAAATGATGTTTTGGTTGGTCTCTGAAAAAATGATTTGTCAAAGTCGAGTTTTAAAAGGCAACTTGCATACAAGTTTAACTGATGACAATGAAATTTTGGTTTGCCAAAAAGTTTCCGATATCGATTTAGGATTTCACTTTTCATTATTTTGGGGGCTTAAAAATGATGTTTTGGTTGGTCTCTGAAAAAATGATTTGTCAAAGTCGAGTTTTAAAAGGCAACTTGCATACAAGTTTGACTAGTGACAATGAAATTTTGGTTTGCCAAAAAGTTTCCGAAATCGATTTTGGATTTCACCTTTCATTATTTTGGGGGCTTAAAAATGATGTTTTGGTTGGTCTCTGAAAAATGATTTGTCAAAGTCGAGTTTTAAAAGGCAACTTGCATACAAGTTTAACTGTTGACAATGAAATTTTGGTTTGCCAAAAAGTTTCCGAAATCGATTTAGGATTTCACTTTTCATTATTTTGGGGGCTTAAAAATGATGTTTTGGTTGGTCTCTGAAAAAAAGATTTGTCAAAGTCGAGTTTTAAAAGGCAACTTGCATACAAGTTTGACTAGTGACAATGAAATTTTGGTTTGCCAAAAAGTTTCCAAAATCGATTTTGGATTTCACCTTTCATTATTTTGGGGGCTCAAAAATGATGTTTTGGTTGGTCTCTGAAAAATGATTTGTCAAAGTCGAGTTTGAAAAGGCAACTTGCATACAAGTTTGACTAGTGACAATGAAATTTTGGATTGCCAAAAAGTTTCCGAAATCGATTTTGGATTTTACTTTTCATTATTTTGGGGGCTCAAAAATGATGTTTTGGTTGGTCTCTGAAAAAATGATTTGTCAAAGTCGAGTTTTAAAAGGCAACTTGCATACAAGTTTGACTAGTGACAATGACATTTTGGTTTGCCAAAAAGTTTCCGAAATCGATCGTGGATTGCACTTTTAATTATTTTGGGGGCTTAAAAATGATGGTTTGGTTGGTCTCTGAGAAAATGATTTGTCAAAGTCGAGTTTTAAAAGGCAGCTTGCATACAAGTTTGACTAGTGACAATGAAATTTTGGTTTGCCAAAAAGTTTCCGAAATCGATTTTGAATCGAACTTTTCATTATTTTGGGGGCTCAAAAATGATGGTTTGGTTGGTCTGTGAAAAAATGATTTGTCAAAGTCGAGTTTTAAAAGGCAACTTGCATACAAGTTTGACTAGTGACAATGAAATTTTGGTTTGCCAAAAAGTTTCCGAAATCGATTTTGGATCGAACTTTTCATTATTTTGGGGGCTCAAAAATGATGTTTTTGTTGGTCTCTGAAAAAATGATTTGTCAAAGTCGAGTTTTAGAAGGCAACTTGCATACAAGCTTGACTAGTGACAATGATATTTTGGTTTGCCAAAAAGTTTCCGAAATCGATTTTGGATTTCATTTTTTATTATTTTGGGGGCTCAAAAATAATGTTTTGGTTGGTCTCTGAAAAAATGATTTGTCAAAGTCGAGTTTTAGAAGGCAACTTACATACAAGTTTGACTAGTGACAATGATATTTTGGTTTGCCAACAAGTTTCCGAAATCGATTTTGGATTTCATTTTTTATTATTTTGGGGGCTCAAAAATGATGTTTTGGTTGGTCTCTGAAAAAATGATTTGTCAAAGTCGAGTTTTAGAAGGCAACTTGCTTACAAGCTTGACTAGTGACAATGATATTTTGGTTTGCCAAAAAGTTTCCGAAATCGATTTTGGATTTCATTTTTTATTATTTTGGGGGCTCAAAAATAATGTTTTGGTTGGTCTCTGAAAAAATGATTTGTCAAAGTCGAGTTTTAGAAGGCAACTTGCATACAAGTTTGACTAGTGACAATGAAATTTTGGTTTGCCAAAAAGTTTCCGAAATCGATTATGGATTTCCCTTTTCATTATTTTGGGGGCTCAAAAATGATGTTTTGGTTGGTCTCTGAAAAAATGATTTGTCAAAGTCGAGTTTTAAAAGGCAACTTGCATACAAGTTTGACTAGTGACAATGAAATTTTGGTTTGCCAAAAAGTTTCCGAAATCGATTTTGGATCGAACTTTTCATTATTTTGGGGGCTCAAAAATGATGTTTTGGTTGGTCTCTGAAAAAATGATTTGTCAAAGTCGAGTTTTAGAAGGCAACTTGCTTACAAGTTTGACTAGTGACAATGACATTTTGGTTTGCCAAAAAGTTTCCGAAATCGATCGTGGATTGCACTTTTAATTATTTTGGGGGCTTAAAAATGATGGTTTGGTTGGTCTCTGAGAAAATGATTTGTCAAAGTCGAGTTTTAAAAGGCAGCTTGCATACAAGTTTGACTAGTGACAATGAAGTTTTGGATTGCCAAAAAGTTTCCAAAATCGATCGTGGATTGCACTTTTCATTATTTTGGGGGCTCAAAAATGATGGTTTGGTTGGTCTGTGAAAAAATGATTTGTCAAAGTCGAGTTTTAAAAGGCAGCTTGCATACAAGTTTGACTAGTGACAATGAAGTTTTGGATTGCCAAAAAGTTTCCAAAATCGATTTTGGATTTCACTTTTCATTATTTTGGGGGCTTAAAAATGATGTTTTGGTTGGTCTCTGAAAAAATGATTTGTCAAAGTCGAGTTTTAAAAGGCAACTTGCATACAAGTTTGACTAGTGACAATGACATTTTGGTTTGCCAAAAAGTTTCCGAAATCGATTTTGAATCGAACTTTTCATTATTTTGGGGGCTCAAAAATGATGGTTTGGTTGGTCTGTGAAAAAATGATTTGTCAAAGTCGAGTTTTAAAAGGCAGCTTGCATACAAGTTTGACTAGTGACAATGAAGTTTTGGATTGCCAAAAAGTTTCCAAAATCGATTTTGGATTTCACTTTTCATTATTTTGGGGGCTTAAAAATGATGTTTTGGTTGGTCTCTGAAAAAATGATTTGTCAAAGTCGAGTTTTAAAAGGCAGCTTGCATACAAGTTTGACTAGTGACAATGAAGTTTTGGATTGCCAAAAAGTTTCCAAAATCGATTTTGGATTTCACTTTTCATTATTTTGGGGGCTTAAAAATGATGGTTTGGTTGGTCTCTGAAAAAATGATTTGTCAAAGTCGAGTTTTAAAGGCAACTTGCATACAAGTTTGACTAGTGACAATGACATTTTGGTTTGCCAAAAAGTTTCCGAAATCGATCGTGGATTGCACTTTTAATTATTTTGGGGGCTTAAAAATGATGGTTTGGTTGGTCTCTGAGAAAATGATTTGTCAAAGTCGAGTTTTAAAAGGCAGCTTGCATACAAGTTTGACTAGTGACAATGAAATTTTGGTTTGCCAAAAAGTTTCCAAAATCGATCGTGGATTGCACTTTTCATTATTTTGGGGGCTCAAAAATGATGGTTTGGTTGGTCTGTGAAAAAATGATTTGTCAAAGTCGAGTTTTAAAAGGCAGCTTGCATACAAGTTTGACTAGTGACAATGACATTTTGGTTTGCCAAAAAGTTTCCGAAATCGATTTTGGATTTCACTTTTCATTATTTTGGGGGCTTAAAAATGATGGTTTGGTTGGTCTCTGAAAAAATGATTTGTCAAAGTCGAGTTTTAAAAGGCAACTTGCATACAAGTTTGACTAGTGACAATGACATTTTGGTTTGCCAAAAAGTTTCCGAAATCGATTTTGGATTTCACTTTTCATTATTTTGGGGGCTTAAAAATGATGGTTTGGTTGGTCTCTGAAAAAATGATTTGTCAAAGTCGAGTTTTAAAAGGCAACTTGCATACAAGTTTGACTAGTGACAATGACATTTTGGTTTGCCAAAAAGTTTCCGAAATCGATCGTGGATTGCACTTTTAATTATTTTGGGGGCTTAAAAATGATGGTTTGGTTGGTCTCTGAGAAAATGATTTGTCAAAGTCGAGTTTTAAAAGGCAGCTTGCATACAAGTTTGACTAGTGACAATGAAATTTTGGTTTGCCAAAAAGTTTCCGAAATCGATTTTGAATCGAACTTTTCATTATTTTGGGGGCTTGAAAATGATGTTTTGGTTGGTCTGTGAAAAAATGATTTGTCAAAGTCGAGTTTTAAAAGGCAGCTTGCATACAAGTTTGACTAGTGACAATGACATTTTGGTTTGCCAAAAAGTTTCCGAAATCGATTTTGGATTTCACTTTTCATTATTTTGGGGGCTTAAAAATGATGGTTTGGTTGGTCTCTGAAAAAATGATTTGTCAAAGTCGAGTTTTAAAAGGCAACTTGCATACAAGTTTGACTAGTGACAATGAAGTTTTGGATTGCCAAAAAGTTTCCAAAATCGATTTTGAATCGAACTTTTCATTATTTTGGGGGCTCAAAAATGATGGTTTGGTTGGTCTGTGAAAAAATGATTTGTCAAAGTCGAGTTTTAAAAGGCAGCTTGCATACAAGTTTGACTAGTGACAATGAAGTTTTGGATTGCCAAAAAGTTTCCAAAATCGATTTTGGATTTCACTTTTCATTATTTTGGGGGCTTAAAAATGATGTTTTGGTTGGTCTCTGAAAAAATGATTTGTCAAAGTCGAGTTTTAAAAGGCAGCTTGCATACAAGTTTGACTAGTGACAATGAAGTTTTGGATTGCCAAAAAGTTTCCAAAATCGATTTTGGATTTCACTTTTCATTATTTTGGGGGCTTAAAAATGATGGTTTGGTTGGTCTCTGAAAAAATGATTTGTCAAAGTCGAGTTTTAAAAGGCAACTTGCATACAAGTTTGACTAGTGACAATGACATTTTGGTTTGCCAAAAAGTTTCCGAAATCGATCGTGGATTGCACTTTTAATTATTTTGGGGGCTTAAAAATGATGGTTTGGTTGGTCTCTGAGAAAATGATTTGTCAAAGTCGAGTTTTAAAAGGCAGCTTGCATACAAGTTTGACTAGTGACAATGAAGTTTTGGATTGCCAAAAAGTTTCCAAAATCGATTTTGGATTTCACTTTTCATTATTTTGGGGGCTTAAAAATGATGTTTTGGTTGGTCTCTGAAAAAATGATTTGTCAAAGTCGAGTTTTAAAAGGCAACTTGCATACAAGTTTGACTAGTGACAATGACATTTTGGTTTGCCAAAAAGTTTCCGAAATCGATCGTGGATTGCACTTTTAATTATTTTGGGGGCTTAAAAATGATGGTTTGGTTGGTCTCTGAGAAAATGATTTGTCAAAGTCGAGTTTTAAAAGGCAGCTTGCATACAAGTTTGACTAGTGACAATGAAGTTTTGGATTGCCAAAAAGTTTCCAAAATCGATTTTGGATTTCACTTTTCATTATTTTGGGGGCTTAAAAATGATGTTTTGGTTGGTCTCTGAAAAAATGATTTGTCAAAGTCGAGTTTTAAAAGGCAGCTTGCATACAAGTTTGACTAGTGACAATGAAGTTTTGGATTGCCAAAAAGTTTCCAAAATCGATTTTGGATTTCACTTTTCATTATTTTGGGGGCTTAAAAATGATGGTTTGGTTGGTCTCTGAGAAAATGATTTGTCAAAGTCGAGTTTTAAAAGGCAACTTGCATACAAGTTTGACTAGTGACAATGACATTTTGGTTTGCCAAAAAGTTTCCGAAATCGATCGTGGATTGCACTTTTCATTATTTTGGGGGCTTAAAAATGATGTTTTGGTTGGTCTGTGAAAAAATGATTTGTCAAAGTCGAGTTTTAAAAGGCAGCTTGCATACAAGTTTGACTAGTGACAATGAAGTTTTGGATTGCCAAAAAGTTTCCGAAATCGATTTTGGATTTCACTTTTCATTATTTTGGGGGCTTAAAAATGATGGTTTGGTTGGTCTCTGAAAAAATGATTTGTCAAAGTCGAGTTTTAAAAGGCAACTTGCATACAAGTTTGACTAGTGACAATGAAGTTTTGGATTGCCAAAAAGTTTCCAAAATCGATTTTGGATTTCACTTTTCATTATTTTGGGGGCTTAAAAATGATGTTTTGGTTGGTCTCTGAAAAAATGATTTGTCAAAGTCGAGTTTTAAAAGGCAACTTGCATACAAGTTTGACTAGTGACAATGACATTTTGGTTTGCCAAAAAGTTTCCGAAATCGATCGTGGATTGCACTTTTCATTATTTTGGGGGCTCAAAAATGATGGTTTGGTTGGTCTGTGAAAAAATGATTTGTCAAAGTCGAGTTTTAAAAGGCAGCTTGCATACAAGTTTGACTAGTGACAATGACATTTTGGTTTGCCAAAAAGTTTCCGAAATCGATTTTGGATTTCACTTTTCATTATTTTGGGGGCTTAAAAATGATGGTTTGGTTGGTCTCTGAAAAAATGATTTGTCAAAGTCGAGTTTTAAAAGGCAACTTGCATACAAGTTTGACTAGTGACAATGACATTTTGGTTTGCCAAAAAGTTTCCGAAATCGATTTTGGATTTCACTTTTCATTATTTTGGGGGCTTAAAAATGATGGTTTGGTTGGTCTCTGAAAAAATGATTTGTCAAAGTCGAGTTTTAAAAGGCAACTTGCATACAAGTTTGACTAGTGACAATGACATTTTGGTTTGCCAAAAAGTTTCCGAAATCGATCGTGGATTGCACTTTTAATTATTTTGGGGGCTTAAAAATGATGGTTTGGTTGGTCTCTGAGAAAATGATTTGTCAAAGTCGAGTTTTAAAAGGCAGCTTGCATACAAGTTTGACTAGTGGCAATGAAATTTTGGTTTGCCAAAAAGTTTCCGAAATCGATTTTGAATCGAACTTTTCATTATTTTGGGGGCTTGAAAATGATGTTTTGGTTGGTCTGTGAAAAAATGATTTGTCAAAGTCGAGTTTTAAAAGGCAGCTTGCATACAAGTTTGACTAGTGACAATGACATTTTGGTTTGCCAAAAAGTTTCCGAAATCGATTTTGGATTTCACTTTTCATTATTTTGGGGGCTTAAAAATGATGGTTTGGTTGGTCTCTGAAAAAATGATTTGTCAAAGTCGAGTTTTAAAAGGCAACTTGCATACAAGTTTGACTAGTGACAATGAAGTTTTGGATTGCCAAAAAGTTTCCAAAATCGATTTTGGATTTCACTTTTCATTATTTTGGGGGCTTAAAAATGATGTTTTGGTTGGTCTCTGAAAAAATGATTTGTCAAAGTCGAGTTTTAAAAGGCAACTTGCATACAAGTTTGACTAGTGACAATGAAATTTTGGTTTGCCAAAAAGTTTCCGAAATCGATTTTGAATCGAACTTTTCATTATTTTGGGGGCTCAAAAATGATGGTTTGGTTGGTCTGTGAAAAAATGATTTGTCAAAGTCGAGTTTTAAAAGGCAGCTTGCATACAAGTTTGACTAGTGACAATGAAGTTTTGGATTGCCAAAAAGTTTCCAAAATCGATTTTGGATTTCACTTTTCATTATTTTGGGGGCTTAAAAATGATGTTTTGGTTGGTCTCTGAAAAAATGATTTGTCAAAGTCGAGTTTTAAAAGGCAGCTTGCATACAAGTTTCACTAGTGACAATGAAGTTTTGGATTGCCAAAAAGTTTCCAAAATCGATTTTGGATTTCACTTTTCATTATTTTGGGGGCTTAAAAATGATGGTTTGGTTGGTCTCTGAAAAAATGATTTGTCAAAGTCGAGTTTTAAAAGGCAACTTGCATACAAGTTTGACTAGTGACAATGACATTTTGGTTTGCCAAAAAGTTTCCGAAATCGATCGTGGATTGCACTTTTAATTATTTTGGGGGCTTAAAAATGATGGTTTGGTTGGTCTCTGAGAAAATGATTTGTCAAAGTCGAGTTTTAAAAGGCAGCTTGCATACAAGTTTGACTAGTGACAATGAAGTTTTGGATTGCCAAAAAGTTTCCAAAATCGATTTTGGATTTCACTTTTCATTATTTTGGGGGCTTAAAAATGATGTTTTGGTTGGTCTCTGAAAAAATGATTTGTCAAAGTCGAGTTTTAAAAGGCAACTTGCATACAAGTTTGACTAGTGACAATGACATTTTGGTTTGCCAAAAAGTTTCCGAAATCGATCGTGGATTGCACTTTTAATTATTTTGGGGGCTTAAAAATGATGGTTTGGTTGGTCTCTGAGAAAATGATTTGTCAAAGTCGAGTTTTAAAAGGCAGCTTGCATACAAGTTTGACTAGTGACAATGAAGTTTTGGATTGCCAAAAAGTTTCCAAAATCGATTTTGGATTTCACTTTTCATTATTTTGGGGGCTTAAAAATGATGTTTTGGTTGGTCTCTGAAAAAATGATTTGTCAAAGTCGAGTTTTAAAAGGCAGCTTGCATACAAGTTTGACTAGTGACAATGACATTTTGGTTTGCCAAAAAGTTTCCAAAATCGATTTTGGATTTCACTTTTCATTATTTTGGGGGCTCAAAAATGATGGTTTGGTTGGTCTCTGAGAAAATGATTTGTCAAAGTCGAGTTTTAAAAGGCAGCTTGCATACAAGTTTGACTAGTGACAATGAAGTTTTGGATTGCCAAAAAGTTTCCAAAATCGATTTTGGATTTCACTTTTCATTATTTTGGGGGCTCAAAAATGATGGTTTGGTTGGTCTGTGAAAAAATGATTTGTCAAAGTCGAGTTTCAAAAGGCAGCTTGCATACAAGTTTGACTAGTGACAATGACATTTTGGTTTGCCAAAAAGTTTCCGAAATCGATTTTGGATTTCACTTTTCATTATTTTGGGGGCTTAAAAATGATGGTTTGGTTGGTCTCTGAAAAAATGATTTGTCAAAGTCGAGTTTTAAAAGGCAACTTGCATACAAGTTTGACTAGTGACAATGACATTTTGGTTTGCCAAAAAGTTTCCGAAATCGATTTTGGATTTCACTTTTCATTATTTTGGGGGCTTAAAAATGATGGTTTGGTTGGTCTCTGAAAAAATGATTTGTCAAAGTCGAGTTTTAAAAGGCAACTTGCATACAAGTTTGACTAGTGACAATGAAGTTTTGGATTGCCAAAAAGTTTCCAAAATCGATTTTGGATTTCACTTTTCATTATTTTGGGGGCTTAAAAATGATGTTTTGGTTGGTCTCTGAAAAAATGATTTGTCAAAGTCGAGTTTTAAAAGGCAGCTTGCATACAAGTTTGACTAGTGACAATGAAGTTTTGGATTGCCAAAAAGTTTCCAAAATCGATTTTGGATTTCACTTTTCATTATTTTGGGGGCTTAAAAATGATGTTTTGGTTGGTCTCTGAAAAAATGATTTGTCAAAGTCGAGTTTTAAAAGGCAACTTGCATACAAGTTTGACTAGTGACAATGACATTTTGGTTTGCCAAAAAGTTTCCGAAATCGATCGTGGATTGCACTTTTAATTATTTTGGGGGCTTAAAAATGATGGTTTGGTTGGTCTCTGAGAAAATGATTTGTCAAAGTCGAGTTTTAAAAGGCAGCTTGCATACAAGTTTGACTAGTGACAATGAAATTTTGGTTTGCCAAAAAGTTTCCGAAATCGATTTTGAATCGAACTTTTCATTATTTTGGGGGCTTGAAAATGATGTTTTGGTTGGTCTGTGAAAAAATGATTTGTCAAAGTCGAGTTTTAAAAGGCAGCTTGCATACAAGTTTGACTAGTGACAATGACATTTTGGTTTGCCAAAAAGTTTCCGAAATCGATTTTGGATTTCACTTTTCATTATTTTGGGGGCTTAAAAATGATGGTTTGGTTGGTCTCTGAAAAAATGATTTGTCAAAGTCGAGTTTTAAAAGGCAACTTGCATACAAGTTTGACTAGTGACAATGAAGTTTTGGATTGCCAAAAAGTTTCCAAAATCGATTTTGGATTTCACTTTTCATTATTTTGGGGGCTTAAAAATGATGTTTTGGTTGGTCTCTGAAAAAATGATTTGTCAAAGTCGAGTTTTAAAAGGCAACTTGCATACAAGTTTGACTAGTGACAATGAAATTTTGGTTTGCCAAAAAGTTTCCGAAATCGATTTTGAATCGAACTTTTCATTATTTTGGGGGCTCAAAAATGATGGTTTGGTTGGTCTGTGAAAAAATGATTTGTCAAAGTCGAGTTTTAAAAGGCAGCTTGCATACAAGTTTGACTAGTGACAATGAAGTTTTGGATTGCCAAAAAGTTTCCAAAATCGATTTTGGATTTCACTTTTCATTATTTTGGGGGCTTAAAAATGATGTTTTGGTTGGTCTCTGAAAAAATGATTTGTCAAAGTCGAGTTTTAAAAGGCAGCTTGCATACAAGTTTGACTAGTGACAATGAAGTTTTGGATTGCCAAAAAGTTTCCAAAATCGATTTTGGATTTCACTTTTCATTATTTTGGGGGCTTAAAAATGATGGTTTGGTTGGTCTCTGAAAAAATGATTTGTCAAAGTCGAGTTTTAAAAGGCAACTTGCATACAAGTTTGACTAGTGACAATGACATTTTGGTTTGCCAAAAAGTTTCCGAAATCGATCGTGGATTGCACTTTTAATTATTTTGGGGGCTTAAAAATGATGGTTTGGTTGGTCTCTGAGAAAATGATTTGTCAAAGTCGAGTTTTAAAAGGCAGCTTGCATACAAGTTTGACTAGTGACAATGAAGTTTTGGATTGCCAAAAAGTTTCCAAAATCGATTTTGGATTTCACTTTTCATTATTTTGGGGGCTTAAAAATGATGTTTTGGTTGGTCTCTGAAAAAATGATTTGTCAAAGTCGAGTTTTAAAAGGCAACTTGCATACAAGTTTGACTAGTGACAATGACATTTTGGTTTGCCAAAAAGTTTCCGAAATCGATCGTGGATTGCACTTTTAATTATTTTGGGGGCTTAAAAATGATGGTTTGGTTGGTCTCTGAGAAAATGATTTGTCAAAGTCGAGTTTTAAAAGGCAGCTTGCATACAAGTTTGACTAGTGACAATGAAGTTTTGGATTGCCAAAAAGTTTCCAAAATCGATTTTGGATTTCACTTTTCATTATTTTGGGGGCTTAAAAATGATGTTTTGGTTGGTCTCTGAAAAAATGATTTGTCAAAGTCGAGTTTTAAAAGGCAGCTTGCATACAAGTTTGACTAGTGACAATGAAGTTTTGGATTGCCAAAAAGTTTCCAAAATCGATTTTGGATTTCACTTTTCATTATTTTGGGGGCTTAAAAATGATGGTTTGGTTGGTCTCTGAGAAAATGATTTGTCAAAGTCGAGTTTTAAAAGGCAACTTGCATACAAGTTTGACTAGTGACAATGACATTTTGGTTTGCCAAAAAGTTTCCGAAATCGATCGTGGATTGCACTTTTCATTATTTTGGGGGCTTAAAAATGATGTTTTGGTTGGTCTGTGAAAAAATGATTTGTCAAAGTCGAGTTTTAAAAGGCAGCTTGCATACAAGTTTGACTAGTGACAATGAAGTTTTGGATTGCCAAAAAGTTTCCGAAATCGATTTTGGATTTCACTTTTCATTATTTTGGGGGCTTAAAAATGATGGTTTGGTTGGTCTCTGAAAAAATGATTTGTCAAAGTCGAGTTTTAAAAGGCAACTTGCATACAAGTTTGACTAGTGACAATGAAGTTTTGGATTGCCAAAAAGTTTCCAAAATCGATTTTGGATTTCACTTTTCATTATTTTGGGGGCTTAAAAATGATGTTTTGGTTGGTCTCTGAAAAAATGATTTGTCAAAGTCGAGTTTTAAAAGGCAACTTGCATACAAGTTTGACTAGTGACAATGAAATTTTGGTTTGCCAAAAAGTTTCCGAAATCGATTTTGAATCGAACTTTTCATTATTTTGGGGGCTCAAAAATGATGGTTTGGTTGGTCTGTGAAAAAATGATTTGTCAAAGTCGAGTTTTAAAAGGCAGCTTGCATACAAGTTTGACTAGTGACAATGACATTTTGGTTTGCCAAAAAGTTTCCGAAATCGATTTTGGATTTCACTTTTCATTATTTTGGGAGCTTAAAAATGATGGTTTGGTTGGTCTCTGAAAAAATGATTTGTCAAAGTCGAGTTTTAAAAGGCAACTTGCATACAAGTTTGACTAGTGACAATGACATTTTGGTTTGCCAAAAAGTTTCCGAAATCGATTTTGGATTTCACTTTTCATTATTTTGGGGGCTTAAAAATGATGGTTTGGTTGGTCTCTGAAAAAATGATTTGTCAAAGTCGAGTTTTAAAAGGCAACTTGCATACAAGTTTGACTAGTGACAATGACATTTTGGTTTGCCAAAAAGTTTCCGAAATCGATCGTGGATTGCACTTTTAATTATTTTGGGGGCTTAAAAATGATGGTTTGGTTGGTCTCTGAGAAAATGATTTGTCAAAGTCGAGTTTTAAAAGGCAGCTTGCATACAAGTTTGACTAGTGACAATGAAATTTTGGTTTGCCAAAAAGTTTCCGAAATCGATTTTGAATCGAACTTTTCATTATTTTGGGGGCTTGAAAATGATGTTTTGGTTGGTCTG
The DNA here is from genome assembly GCF_943734725.1 of Anopheles marshallii. Classification (NCBI taxonomy): domain Eukaryota; kingdom Metazoa; phylum Arthropoda; class Insecta; order Diptera; family Culicidae; genus Anopheles; species Anopheles marshallii. Next base: position 101,634 of record NW_026525894.1, on the reverse strand, counting down.
TGAAAAAATGATTTGTCAAAGTCGAGTTTTAAAAGGCAGCTTGCATACAAGTTTGACTAGTGACAATGACATTTTGGTTTGCCAAAAAGTTTCCGAAATCGATTTTGGATTTCACTTTTCATTATTTTGGGGGCTTAAAAATGATGGTTTGGTTGGTCTCTGAAAAAATGATTTGTCAAAGTCGAGTTTTAAAAGGCAACTTGCATACAAGTTTGACTAGTGACAATGAAGTTTTGGATTGCCAAAAAGTTTCCAAAATCGATTTTGGATTTCACTTTTCATTATTTTGGGGGCTTAAAAATGATGTTTTGGTTGGTCTCTGAAAAAATGATTTGTCAAAGTCGAGTTTTAAAAGGCAACTTGCATACAAGTTTGACTAGTGACAATGAAATTTTGGTTTGCCAAAAAGTTTCCGAAATCGATTTTGAATCGAACTTTTCATTATTTTGGGGGCTCAAAAATGATGGTTTGGTTGGTCTGTGAAAAAATGATTTGTCAAAGTCGAGTTTTAAAAGGCAGCTTGCATACAAGTTTGACTAGTGACAATGAAGTTTTGGATTGCCAAAAAGTTTCCAAAATCGATTTTGGATTTCACTTTTCATTATTTTGGGGGCTTAAAAATGATGTTTTGGTTGGTCTCTGAAAAAATGATTTGTCAAAGTCGAGTTTTAAAAGGCAGCTTGCATACAAGTTTGACTAGTGACAATGAAGTTTTGGATTGCCAAAAAGTTTCCAAAATCGATTTTGGATTTCACTTTTCATTATTTTGGGGGCTTAAAAATGATGGTTTGGTTGGTCTCTGAAAAAATGATTTGTCAAAGTCGAGTTTTAAAAGGCAACTTGCATACAAGTTTGACTAGTGACAATGACATTTTGGTTTGCCAAAAAGTTTCCGAAATCGATCGTGGATTGCACTTTTAATTATTTTGGGGGCTTAAAAATGATGGTTTGGTTGGTCTCTGAGAAAATGATTTGTCAAAGTCGAGTTTTAAAAGGCAGCTTGCATACAAGTTTGACTAGTGACAATGAAGTTTTGGATTGCCAAAAAGTTTCCAAAATCGATTTTGGATTTCACTTTTCATTATTTTGGGGGCTTAAAAATGATGTTTTGGTTGGTCTCTGAAAAAATGATTTGTCAAAGTCGAGTTTTAAAAGGCAACTTGCATACAAGTTTGACTAGTGACAATGACATTTTGGTTTGCCAAAAAGTTTCCGAAATCGATCGTGGATTGCACTTTTAATTATTTTGGGGGCTTAAAAATGATGGTTTGGTTGGTCTCTGAGAAAATGATTTGTCAAAGTCGAGTTTTAAAAGGCAGCTTGCATACAAGTTTGACTAGTGACAATGAAGTTTTGGATTGCCAAAAAGTTTCCAAAATCGATTTTGGATTTCACTTTTCATTATTTTGGGGGCTTAAAAATGATGTTTTGGTTGGTCTCTGAAAAAATGATTTGTCAAAGTCGAGTTTTAAAAGGCAGCTTGCATACAAGTTTGACTAGTGACAATGAAGTTTTGGATTGCCAAAAAGTTTCCAAAATCGATTTTGGATTTCACTTTTCATTATTTTGGGGGCTTAAAAATGATGGTTTGGTTGGTCTCTGAGAAAATGATTTGTCAAAGTCGAGTTTTAAAAGGCAACTTGCATACAAGTTTGACTAGTGACAATGACATTTTGGTTTGCCAAAAAGTTTCCGAAATCGATCGTGGATTGCACTTTTAATTATTTTGGGGGCTTAAAAATGATGGTTTGGTTGGTCTCTGAGAAAATGATTTGTCAAAGTCGAGTTTTAAAAGGCAGCTTGCATACAAGTTTGACTAGTGACAATGAAGTTTTGGATTGCCAAAAAGTTTCCAAAATCGATCGTGGATTGCACTTTTCATTATTTTGGGGGCTCAAAAATGATGGTTTGGTTGGTCTGTGAAAAAATGATTTGTCAAAGTCGAGTTTTAAAAGGCAGCTTGCATACAAGTTTGACTAGTGACAATGAAGTTTTGGATTGCCAAAAAGTTTCCAAAATCGATTTTGGATTTCACTTTTCATTATTTTGGGGGCTTAAAAATGATGTTTTGGTTGGTCTCTGAAAAAATGATTTGTCAAAGTCGAGTTTTAAAAGGCAACTTGCATACAAGTTTGACTAGTGACAATGACATTTTGGTTTGCCAAAAAGTTTCCGAAATCGATTTTGAATCGAACTTTTCATTATTTTGGGGGCTCAAAAATGATGGTTTGGTTGGTCTGTGAAAAAATGATTTGTCAAAGTCGAGTTTTAAAAGGCAGCTTGCATACAAGTTTGACTAGTGACAATGAAGTTTTGGATTGCCAAAAAGTTTCCAAAATCGATTTTGGATTTCACTTTTCATTATTTTGGGGGCTTAAAAATGATGTTTTGGTTGGTCTCTGAAAAAATGATTTGTCAAAGTCGAGTTTTAAAAGGCAGCTTGCATACAAGTTTGACTAGTGACAATGAAGTTTTGGATTGCCAAAAAGTTTCCAAAATCGATTTTGGATTTCACTTTTCATTATTTTGGGGGCTTAAAAATGATGGTTTGGTTGGTCTCTGAAAAAATGATTTGTCAAAGTCGAGTTTTAAAGGCAACTTGCATACAAGTTTGACTAGTGACAATGACATTTTGGTTTGCCAAAAAGTTTCCGAAATCGATCGTGGATTGCACTTTTAATTATTTTGGGGGCTTAAAAATGATGGTTTGGTTGGTCTCTGAGAAAATGATTTGTCAAAGTCGAGTTTTAAAAGGCAGCTTGCATACAAGTTTGACTAGTGACAATGAAATTTTGGTTTGCCAAAAAGTTTCCAAAATCGATCGTGGATTGCACTTTTCATTATTTTGGGGGCTCAAAAATGATGGTTTGGTTGGTCTGTGAAAAAATGATTTGTCAAAGTCGAGTTTTAAAAGGCAGCTTGCATACAAGTTTGACTAGTGACAATGAAGTTTTGGATTGCCAAAAAGTTTCCAAAATCGATTTTGGATTTCACTTTTCATTATTTTGGGGGCTTAAAAATGATGTTTTGGTTGGTCTCTGAAAAAATGATTTGTCAAAGTCGAGTTTTAAAAGGCAACTTGCATACAAGTTTGACTAGTGACAATGACATTTTGGTTTGCCAAAAAGTTTCCGAAATCGATTTTGAATCGAACTTTTCATTATTTTGGGGGCTCAAAAATGATGGTTTGGTTGGTCTGTGAAAAAATGATTTGTCAAAGTCGAGTTTTAAAAGGCAGCTTGCATACAAGTTTGACTAGTGACAATGAAGTTTTGGATTGCCAAAAAGTTTCCAAAATCGATTTTGGATTTCACTTTTCATTATTTTGGGGGCTTAAAAATGATGTTTTGGTTGGTCTCTGAAAAAATGATTTGTCAAAGTCGAGTTTTAAAAGGCAGCTTGCATACAAGTTTGACTAGTGACAATGAAATTTTGGTTTGCCAAAAAGTTTCCGAAATCGATTTTGGATTTCACTTTTCATTATTTTGGGGGCTTAAAAATGATGTTTTGGTTGGTCTCTGAAAAAATGATTTGTCAAAGTCGAGTTTTAAAGGCAACTTGCATACAAGTTTGACTAGTGACAATGACATTTTGGTTTGCCAAAAAGTTTCCGAAATCGATCGTGGATTGCACTTTTAATTATTTTGGGGGCTTAAAAATGATGGTTTGGTTGGTCTCTGAGAAAATGATTTGTCAAAGTCGAGTTTTAAAAGGCAGCTTGCATACAAGTTTGACTAGTGACAATGAAGTTTTGGATTGCCAAAAAGTTTCCAAAATCGATTTTGGATTTCACTTTTCATTATTTTGGGGGCTTAAAAATGATGTTTTGGTTGGTCTCTGAAAAAATGATTTGTCAAAGTCGAGTTTTAAAAGGCAACTTGCATACAAGTTTGACTAGTGACAATGAAATTTTGGTTTGCCAAAAAGTTTCCGAAATCGATTTTGAATCGAACTTTTCATTATTTTGGGGGCTCAAAAATGATGGTTTGGTTGGTCTGTGAAAAAATGATTTGTCAAAGTCGAGTTTTAAAAGGCAGCTTGCATACAAGTTTGACTAGTGACAATGAAGTTTTGGATTGCCAAAAAGTTTCCGGAATTGATTTTGGATTTCACTTTTCATTATTTTGGGGGCTCAAAAATGATGGATTGGTTGGTCTCTGAAAAAATGATTTGTCAAAGTCGAGTTTTAAAAGGCAACTTGCATACAAGTTTGACTAGTGACAATGAAATTTTGGTTTGCCAAAAAGTTTCCGAAATCGATTTTGAATCGAACTTTTCATTATTTTGGGGGCTTAAAAATGATGTTTTGGTTGGTCTTTGAAAAAATGATTTGTCAAAGTCGAGTTTTAAAAGGCAACTTGCATACAAGTTTGACTAGTGACAATGAAATTTTGGTTTGCCAAAAAGTTTCCGAAATCGATTTTGGATTTCACTTTTCATTATTTTGGGGGCTCAAAAATGATGGTTTGGTTGGTCTCTGAAAAAATGATTTGTCAAAGTCGAGTTTTAAAAGGCAACTTGCATACAAGTTTGACTAGTGACAATGACATTTTGGTTTGCCAAAAAGTTTCCGAAATCGATCGTGGATTGCACTTTTCATTATTTTGGGGGCTTAAAAATGATGTTTTGGTTGGTCTCTGAAAAAATGATTTATCAAAGTCGAGTTTTAAAAGGCAACTTGCATACAAGTTTGACTTGTGACAATGAAATTTTGGTTTGCCAAAAAGTTTCCGAAATCGATTTTGGATTTCACTTTTCATTATTTTGGGGGCTCAAAAATGATGTTTTGGTTGGTCTCTGAAAAAATGATTTGTCAAAGTCGAGTTTTAAAAGGCAACTTGCATACAAGTTTGACTAGTGACAATGACATTTTGGTTTGCCAAAAAGTTTCCGAAATCGATCGTGGATTGCACTTTTCATTATTTTGGGGGCTTAAAAATGATGGTTTGGTTGGTCTCTGAGAAAATGATTTGTCAAAGTCGAGTTTTAAAAGGCAACTTGCATACAAGTTTGACTAGTGACAATGAAATTTTGGTTTGCCAAAAAGTTTCCGAAATCGATTTTGGATTTCACTTTTCATTATTTCGGGGGCTCGAAAATGATGTTTTGGTTGGTCTCTGAAAAAATGATTTGTCAAAGTCGAGTTTTAAAAGGCAACTTGCATACAAGTTTGACTAGTGACAATGACATTTTGGTTTGCCAAAAAGTTTCCGAAATCGATCGTGGATTGCACTTTTCATTATTTTGGGGGCTTAAAAATGATGGTTTGGTTGGTCTCTGAGAAAATGATTTGTCAAAGTCGAGTTTTAAAAGGCAACTTGCATACAAGTTTGACTAGTGACAATGAAATTTTGGTTTGCCAAAAAGTTTCCGAAATCGATTTTGGATTGCATTTTTCATTATTTTGGGGGCTCAAAAATGTTGTTTTGGTTGGTCTCTGAAAAAATGATTTGTCAAAGTCGAGTTTTAAAAGGCAACTTGCATACAAGTTTGACTTGTGACAATGAAATTTTGGTTTGCCAAAAAGTTTCCGAAATCGATTTTGGATTTCACTTTTCATTATTTTGGGGGCTCAAAAATGATGTTTTGGTTGGTCTCTGAAAAAATGATTTGTCAAAGTCGAGTTTTAAAAGGCAACTTGCATACAAGTTTGACTAGTGACAATGACATTTTGGTTTGCCAAAAAGTTTCCGAAATCGATCGTGGATTGCACTTTTCATTATTTTGGGGGCTTAAAAATGATGGTTTGGTTGGTCTCTGAGAAAATGATTTGTCAAAGTCGAGTTTTAAAAGGCAACTTGCATACAAGTTTGACTAGTGACAATGAAATTTTGGTTTGCCAAAAAGTTTCCGAAATCGATTTTGGATTTCACTTTTCATTATTTCGGGGGCTCGAAAATGATGTTTTGGTTGGTCTCTGAAAAAATGATTTGTCAAAGTCGAGTTTTAAAAGGCAACTTGCATACAAGTTTGACTAGTGACAATGACATTTTGGTTTGCCAAAAAGTTTCCGAAATCGATCGTGGATTGCACTTTTCATTATTTTGGGGGCTTAAAAATGATGGTTTGGTTGGTCTCTGAGAAAATGATTTGTCAAAGTCGAGTTTTAAAAGGCAACTTGCATACAAGTTTGACTTGTGACAATGAAATTTTGGTTTGCCAAAAAGTTTCCGAAATCGATTTTGGATTTCATTTTTCATTATTTTGGGGGCTCAAAAATGATGTTTTGGTTGGTCTCTGAAAAAATGATTTGTCAAAGTCGAGTTTTAAAAGGCAACTTGCATACAAGTTTGACTAGTGACAATGACATTTTGGTTTGCCAAAAAGTTTCCGAAATCGATCGTGGATTGCACTTTTCATTATTTTGGGGGCTTAAAAATGATGTTTTGGTTGGTCTCTGAAAAAATGATTTGTCAAAGTCGAGTTTTAAAAGGCAACTTGCATACAAGTTTGACTAGTGACAATGAAATTTTGGTTTGCCAAAAAGTTTCCGAAATCGATTTTGGATTGCATTTTTCATTATTTTGGGGGCTCAAAAATGTTGTTTTGGTTGGTCTCTGAAAAAATGATTTGTCAAAGTCGAGTTTTAAAAGGCAACTTGCATACAAGTTTGACTTGTGACAATGAAATTTTGGTTTGCCAAAAAGTTTCCGAAATCGATTTTGGATTTCACTTTTCATTATTTTGGGGGCTCAAAAATGATGTTTTGGTTGGTCTCTGAAAAAATGATTTGTCAAAGTCGAGTTTTAAAAGGCAACTTGCATACAAGTTTGACTAGTGACAATGACATTTTGGTTTGCCAAAAAGTTTCCGAAATCGATCGTGGATTGCACTTTTCATTATTTTGGGGGCTTAAAAATGATGGTTTGGTTGGTCTCTGAGAAAATGATTTGTCAAAGTCGAGTTTTAAAAGGCAACTTGCATACAAGTTTGACTAGTGACAATGAAATTTTGGTTTGCCAAAAAGTTTCCGAAATCGATTTTGGATTTCACTTTTCATTATTTCGGGGGCTCGAAAATGATGTTTTGGTTGGTCTCTGAAAAAATGATTTGTCAAAGTCGAGTTTTAAAAGGCAACTTGCATACAAGTTTGACTAGTGACAATGACATTTTGGTTTGCCAAAAAGTTTCCGAAATCGATCGTGGATTGCACTTTTCATTATTTTGGGGGCTTAAAAATGATGGTTTGGTTGGTCTCTGAGAAAATGATTTGTCAAAGTCGAGTTTTAAAAGGCAACTTGCATACAAGTTTGACTAGTGACAATGAAATTTTGGTTTGCCAAAAAGTTTCCGAAATCGATTTTGGATTGCATTTTTCATTATTTTGGGGGCTCAAAAATGTTGTTTTGGTTGGTCTCTGAAAAAATGATTTGTCAAAGTCGAGTTTTAAAAGGCAACTTGCATACAAGTTTGACTAGTGACAATGAAATTTTGGTTTGCCAAAAAGTTTCCGAAATCGATTTTGGATTTCACTTTTCATTATTTTGGGGGCTTAAAAATGATGTTTTGGTTGGTCTCTGAAAAAATGATTTGTCAAAGTCGAGTTTTAAAAGGCAACTTGCATACAAGTTTGACTAGTGACAATGAAATCTTGGTTTGCCAAAAAGTTTCCGAAATCGATTTTGGATTTCACTTTTCATTATTTTGGGGGCTCAAAAATGATGTTTTGGTTGGTCTCTGAAAAAATGATTGATCAAAGTCGAGTTTTAAAAGGCAACTTGCATACAAGTTTGACTAGTGACAATGAAATTTTGGTTTGCCAAAAAGATTCCGAAATCGATCTTGGAATGCACTTTTCATTATTTTGGGGGCTCAAAAATGATGTTTTGGTTGGTCTCTGAAAAAATGATTTGTCAAAGTCGAGTTTTAAAAGGCAACTTGCATACAAGTTTGACTAGTGACAATGAAATTTTGGTTTGCCAAAAAGTTTCCGAAATCGATTTTGGATTTCACTTTTCATTATTTCGGGGGCTCGAAAATGATGTTTTGGTTGGTCTCTGAAAAAATGATTTGTCAAAGTCGAGTTTTAAAAGGCAGCTTGCAAACAAGTTTGACTAGTGACAATGAAATTTTGGTTTGCCAAAAAGTTTCCGAAATCGATTTTGGATTTCACTTTTCATTATTTTGGGGGCTTAAAAATGATGTTTTGGTTGGTCTCTGAAAAAATGATTTGTCAAAGTCGAGTTTTAAAAGGCAACTTGCATACAAGTTTGACTAGTGACAATGACATTTTGGTTTGCCAAAAAGTTTCCGAAATCGATCGTGGATTGCACTTTTCATTATTTTGGGGGCTTAAAAATGATGGTTTGGTTGGTCTCTGAGAAAATGATTTGTCAAAGTCGAGTTTTAAAAGGCAACTTGCATACAAGTTTGACTAGTGACAATGAAATTTTGGTTTGCCAAAAAGTTTCCGAAATCGATTTTGGATTGCATTTTTCATTATTTTGGGGGCTCAAAAATGATGTTTTGGTTGGTCTCTGAAAACATGATTTGTCACAGTCGAGTTTTAAAAGGCAACTTGCATACAAGTTTGACAAGTGACAATGAAATTTTGGTTTGCCAAAAAGTTTTCGAAGTCGGTTTTGGATTTCACTTTTCATTATTTTGGGGGCTTAAAAATGATGGTTTGGTTGGTCTCTGAAAAAATGATTTGTCAAAGTAGAGTTTTAATAGACAGCTTGCATACAAGTTTGACTAGTGACAATGAAATTTTGGTTTGCCAAAAAGTTTCCGAAATCGATTTTGGATTTTTCTTTTCATTATTTTGGGGGCTTAAAAATGATGTTTTGGTTGGTCTCTGAAAAAATGATTTATCAAAGTCGAGTTTTAAAAGGCAACTTGCATACAAGTTTGACTAGTGACAATGAAATTTTGGTTTGCCAAAAAGATTCCGAAATCGATCTTGGAATGCACTTTTCATTATTTTGGGGGCTCAAAAATGATGTTTTGGTTGGTCTCTGAAAAAATTATTTGTCAAAGTCGAGTTTTAAAAGGCAACTTGCATACAAGTTTGACTAGTGACAATGAAATTTTGGTTTGCCAAAAAGTTTCCGAAATCGATTTTATATTGCATTTTTCATTATTTTGGGGGCTTAAAAATGATGTTTTGGTTGGTCTCTGAAAAAATGATTTATCAAAGTCGAGTTTTAAAAGGCAACTTGCATACAAGTTTGACTAGTGACAATAAAATTTTGGTTTGCCAAAAAGTTTCCGAAATCGATTTTGGATTTCACTTTTCATTATTTTGGGGGCTCAAAAATGATGTTTTGGTTGGTCTCTGAAAAAATGATTTGTCAAAGTCGAGTTTTAAAAGGCAACTTGCATACAAGTTTGACTAGTGACAATAAAATTTTGGTTTGCCAAAAAGTTTCCGAAATCGATTTTGGATTTCACTTTTCATTATTTCGGGGGCTTGAAAATGATGTTTTGGTTGGTCTCTGAAAAAATGATTTGTCAAAGTCGAGTTTTAAAAGGCAACTTGCATACAAGTTTGACTAGTGACAATGAAATTTTGGTTTGCCAAAAAGTTTCCGAAATCGATTTTGGATTTCACTTTTCATTATTTTGGGGGCTCAAAAATGATGTTTTGGTTGGTCTCTGAAAAAATGATTTGTCAAAGTCGAGTTTTAAAAGGCAGCTTGCATACAAGTTTGACTAGTGAAAATGAAATTTTGGATTGCCAAAAAGTTTCCGAAATCGATTTTGGATTTCACTTTTCATTATTTTGTGGGCTTAAAAATGATGTTTTGGTTGGTCTCTGAAAAAATGATTTGCCAAAGTCGAGTTTTAAAAGGCAACTTGCATACAAGTTTGACTAGTGACAATCAAATTTTGGTTTGCCAAAAAGTTTCCGAAATCGATTTTGGATTTCACTTTTCATTATTTTGGGGGCTTAAAAATGATGGTTTGGTTGGTCTCTGAAAAAATGATTTGTCAAAGTCGAGTTTTAAAAGGCAACTTGCATACAAGTTTGACTAGTGACAATGACATTTTGGTTTGCCAAAAAGTTTCCGAAATCGATCGTGGATTGCACTTTTCATTATTTTGGGGGCTTAAAAATGATGTTTTGGTTGGTCTCTGAAAAAATGATTTATCAAAGTCGAGTTTTAAAAGGCAACTTGCATACAAGTTTGACTTGTGACAATGAAATTTTGGTTTGCCAAAAAGTTTCCGAAATCGATTTTGGATTTCACTTTTCATTATTTTGGGGGCTCAAAAATGATGTTTTGGTTGGTCTCTGAAAAAATGATTTGTCAAAGTCGAGTTTTAAAAGGCAACTTGCATACAAGTTTGACTAGTGACAATGAAATTTTGGTTTGCCAAAAAGTTTCCGAAATCGATTTTGGATTTCACTTTTCATTATTTCGGGGGCTCGAAAATGATGTTTTGGTTGGTCTCTGAAAAAATGATTTGTCAAAGTCGAGTTTTAAAAGGCAACTTGCATACAAGTTTGACTAGTGACAATGAAATTTTGGTTTGCCAAAAAGTTTCCGAAATCGATTTTGGATTTCACTTTTCATTATTTTGGGGGCTCAAAAATGATGTTTTGGTTGGTCTCTGAAAAAATGATTTGTCAAAGTCGAGTTTTAAAAGGCAACTTGCATACAAGTTTGACTAGTGACAATGACATTTTGGTTTGCCAAAAAGTTTCCGAAATCGATCGTGGATTGCACTTTTCATTATTTTGGGGGCTTAAAAATGATGGTTTGGTTGGTCTCTGAGAAAATGATTTGTCAAAGTCGAGTTTTAAAAGGCAACTTGCATACAAGTTTGACTAGTGACAATGAAATTTTGGTTTGCCAAAAAGTTTCCGAAATCGATTTTGGATTTCACTTTTCATTATTTCGGGGGCTCGAAAATGATGTTTTGGTTGGTCTCTGAAAAAATGATTTGTCAAAGTCGAGTTTTAAAAGGCAACTTGCATACAAGTTTGACTAGTGACAATGACATTTTGGTTTGCCAAAAAGTTTCCGAAATCGATCGTGGATTGCACTTTTCATTATTTTGGGGGCTTAAAAATGATGGTTTGGTTGGTCTCTGAGAAAATGATTTGTCAAAGTCGAGTTTTAAAAGGCAACTTGCATACAAGTTTGACTAGTGACAATGAAATTTTGGTTTGCCAAAAAGTTTCCGAAATCGATTTTGGATTGCATTTTTCATTATTTTGGGGGCTCAAAAATGTTGTTTTGGTTGGTCTCTGAAAAAATGATTTGTCAAAGTCGAGTTTTAAAAGGCAACTTGCATACAAGTTTGACTTGTGACAATGAAATTTTGGTTTGCCAAAAAGTTTCCGAAATCGATTTTGGATTTCACTTTTCATTATTTTGGGGGCTCAAAAATGATGTTTTGGTTGGTCTCTGAAAAAATGATTTGTCAAAGTCGAGTTTTAAAAGGCAACTTGCATACAAGTTTGACTAGTGACTATGACATTTTGGTTTGCCAAAAAGTTTCCGAAATCGATCGTGGATTGCACTTTTCATTATTTTGGGGGCTTAAAAATGATGGTTTGGTTGGTCTCTGAGAAAATGATTTGTCAAAGTCGAGTTTTAAAAGGCAACTTGCATACAAGTTTGACTAGTGACAATGAAATTTTGGTTTGCCAAAAAGTTTCCGAAATCGATTTTGGATTTCACTTTTCATTATTTCGGGGGCTCGAAAATGATGTTTTGGTTGGTCTCTGAAAAAATGATTTGTCAAAGTCGAGTTTTAAAAGGCAACTTGCATACAAGTTTGACTAGTGACAATGACATTTTGGTTTGCCAAAAAGTTTCCGAAATCGATCGTGGATTGCACTTTTCATTATTTTGGGGGCTTAAAAATGATGGTTTGGTTGGTCTCTGAGAAAATGATTTGTCAAAGTCGAGTTTTAAAAGGCAACTTGCATACAAGTTTGACTTGTGACAATGAAATTTTGGTTTGCCAAAAAGTTTCCGAAATCGATTTTGGATTTCACTTTTCATTATTTTGGGGGCTCAAAAATGATGTTTTGGTTGGTCTCTGAAAAAATGATTTGTCAAAGTCGAGTTTTAAAAGGCAACTTGCATACAAGTTTGACTAGTGACAATGACATTTTGGTTTGCCAAAAAGTTTCCGAAATCGATCGTGGATTGCACTTTTCATTATTTTGGGGGCTTAAAAATGATGTTTTGGTTGGTCTCTGAAAAAATGATTTGTCAAAGTCGAGTTTTAAAAGGCAACTTGCATACAAGTTTGACTAGTGACAATGACATTTTGGTTTGCCAAAAAGTTTCCGAAATCGATCGTGGATTGCACTTTTCATTATTTTGGGGGCTTAAAAATGATGGTTTGGTTGGTCTCTGAGAAAATGATTTGTCAAAGTCGAGTTTTAAAAGGCAACTTGCATACAAGTTTGACTAGTGACAATGAAATTTTGGTTTGCCAAAAAGTTTCCGAAATCGATTTTGGATTGCATTTTTCATTATTTTGGGGGCTCAAAAATGTTGTTTTGGTTGGTCTCTGAAAAAATGATTTGTCAAAGTCGAGTTTTAAAAGGCAACTTGCATACAAGTTTGACTTGTGACAATGAAATTTTGGTTTGCCAAAAAGTTTCCGAAATCGATTTTGGATTTCACTTTTCATTATTTTGGGGGCTCAAAAATGATGTTTTGGTTGGTCTCTGAAAAAATGATTTGTCAAAGTCGAGTTTTAAAAGGCAACTTGCATACAAGTTTGACTAGTGACAATGACATTTTGGTTTGCCAAAAAGTTTCCGAAATCGATCGTGGATTGCACTTTTCATTATTTTGGGGGCTTAAAAATGATGGTTTGGTTGGTCTCTGAGAAAATGATTTGTCAAAGTCGAGTTTTAAAAGGCAACTTGCATACAAGTTTGACTAGTGACAATGAAATTTTGGTTTGCCAAAAAGTTTCCGAAATCGATTTTGGATTTCACTTTTCATTATTTCGGGGGCTCGAAAATGATGTTTTGGTTGGTCTCTGAAAAAATGATTTGTCAAAGTCGAGTTTTAAAAGGCAACTTGCATACAAGTTTGACTAGTGACAATGACATTTTGGTTTGCCAAAAAGTTTCCGAAATCGATCGTGGATTGCACTTTTCATTATTTTGGGGGCTTAAAAATGATGGTTTGGTTGGTCTCTGAGAAAATGATTTGTCAAAGTCGAGTTTTAAAAGGCAACTTGCATACAAGTTTGACTAGTGACAATGAAATTTTGGTTTGCCAAAAAGTTTCCGAAATCGATTTTGGATTGCATTTTTCATTATTTTGGGGGCTCAAAAATGTTGTTTTGGTTGGTCTCTGAAAAAATGATTTGTCAAAGTCGAGTTTTAAAAGGCAACTTGCATACAAGTTTGACTAGTGACAATGAAATTTTGGTTTGCCAAAAAGTTTCCGAAATCGATTTTGGATTTCACTTTTCATTATTTTGGGGGCTTAAAAATGATGTTTTGGTTGGTCTCTGAAAAAATGATTTGTCAAAGTCGAGTTTTAAAAGGCAACTTGCATACAAGTTTGACTAGTGACAATGAAATCTTGGTTTGCCAAAAAGTTTCCGAAATCGATTTTGGATTTCACTTTTCATTATTTTGGGGGCTCAAAAATGATGTTTTGGTTGGTCTCTGAAAAAATGATTGATCAAAGTCGAGTTTTAAAAGGCAACTTGCATACAAGTTTGACTAGTGACAATGAAATTTTGGTTTGCCAAAAAGATTCCGAAATCGATCTTGGAATGCACTTTTCATTATTTTGGGGGGCTCAAAAATGATGTTTTGGTTGGTCTCTGAAAAAATGATTTGTCAAAGTCGAGTTTTAAAAGGCAACTTGCATACAAGTTTGACTAGTGACAATGAAATTTTGGTTTGCCAAAAAGTTTCCGAAATCGATTTTGGATTTCACTTTTCATTATTTCGGGGGCTCGAAAATGATGTTTTGGTTGGTCTCTGAAAAAATGATTTGTCAAAGTCGAGTTTTAAAAGGCAGCTTGCAAACAAGTTTGACTAGTGACAATGAAATTTTGGTTTGCCAAAAAGTTTCCGAAATCGATTTTGGATTTCACTTTTCATTATTTTGGGGGCTTAAAAATGATGTTTTGGTTGGTCTCTGAAAAAATGATTTGTCAAAGTCGAGTTTTAAAAGGCAACTTGCATACAAGTTTGACTAGTGACAATGACATTTTGGTTTGCCAAAAAGTTTCCGAAATCGATCGTGGATTGCACTTTTCATTATTTTGGGGGCTTAAAAATGATGGTTTGGTTGGTCTCTGAGAAAATGATTTGTCAAAGTCGAGTTTTAAAAGGCAACTTGCATACAAGTTTGACTAGTGACAATGAAATTTTGGTTTGCCAAAAAGTTTCCGAAATCGATTTTGGATTGCATTTTTCATTATTTTGGGGGCTCAAAAATGATGTTTTGGTTGGTCTCTGAAAACATGATTTGTCACAGTCGAGTTTTAAAAGGCAACTTGCATACAAGTTTGACAAGTGACAATGAAATTTTGGTTTGCCAAAAAGTTTTCGAAGTCGGTTTTGGATTTCACTTTTCATTATTTTGGGGGCTTAAAAATGATGGTTTGGTTGGTCTCTGAAAAAATGATTTGTCAAAGTAGAGTTTTAATAGACAGCTTGCATACAAGTTTGACTAGTGACAATGAAATTTTGGTTTGCCAAAAAGTTTCCGAAATCGATTTTGGATTTTTCTTTTCATTATTTTGGGGGCTTAAAAATGATGTTTTGGTTGGTCTCTGAAAAAATGATTTATCAAAGTCGAGTTTTAAAAGGCAACTTGCATACAAGTTTGACTAGTGACAATGAAATTTTGGTTTGCCAAAAAGATTCCGAAATCGATCTTGGAATGCACTTTTCATTATTTTGGGGGCTCAAAAATGATGTTTTGGTTGGTCTCTGAAAAAATTATTTGTCAAAGTCGAGTTTTAAAAGGCAACTTGCATACAAGTTTGACTAGTGACAATGAAATTTTGGTTTGCCAAAAAGTTTCCGAAATCGATTTTATATTGCATTTTTCATTATTTTGGGGGCTTAAAAATGATGTTTTGGTTGGTCTCTGAAAAAATGATTTATCAAAGTCGAGTTTTAAAAGGCAACTTGCATACAAGTTTGACTAGTGACAATAAAATTTTGGTTTGCCAAAAAGTTTCCGAAATCGATTTTGGATTTCACTTTTCATTATTTTGGGGGCTCAAAAATGATGTTTTGGTTGGTCTCTGAAAAAATGATTTGTCAAAGTCGAGTTTTAAAAGGCAACTTGCATACAAGTTTGACTAGTGACAATAAAATTTTGGTTTGCCAAAAAGTTTCCGAAATCGATTTTGGATTTCACTTTTCATTATTTCGGGGGCTTGAAAATGATGTTTTGGTTGGTCTCTGAAAAAATGATTTGTCAAAGTCGAGTTTTAAAAGGCAACTTGCATACAAGTTTGACTAGTGACAATGAAATTTTGGTTTGCCAAAAAGTTTCCGAAATCGATTTTGGATTTCACTTTTCATTATTTTGGGGGCTCAAAAATGATGTTTTGGTTGGTCTCTGAAAAAATGATTTGTCAAAGTCGAGTTTTAAAAGGCAGCTTGCATACAAGTTTGACTAGTGACAATGAAATTTTGGTTTGCCAAAAAGTTTCCGAAATCGATTTTGGATTTCACTTTTCATTATTTTGGGGGCTTAAAAATGATGTTTTGGTTGGTCTCTGAAAAAATGATTTGTCAAAGTCGAGTTTTAAAGGCAACTTGCATACAAGTTTGACTAGTGACAATGAAATTTTGGATTGCCAAAAAGTTTCCGAAATCGATTTTGGATTTCACTTTTCATTATTTTGTGGGCTTAAAAATGATGTTTTGGTTGGTCTCTGAAAAAATGATTTGCCAAAGTCGAGTTTTAAAAGGCAACTTGCATACAAGTTTGACTAGTGACAATCAAATTTTGGTTTGCCAAAAAGTTTCCGAAATCGATTTTGGATTTCACTTTTCATTATTTTGGGGGCTTAAAAATGATGGTTTGGTTGGTCTCTGAAAAAATGATTTGTCAAAGTCGAGTTTTAAAAGGCAACTTGCATACAAGTTTGACTAGTGACAATGACATTTTGGTTTGCCAAAAAGTTTCCGAAATCGATCGTGGATTGCACTTTTCATTATTTTGGGGGCTTAAAAATGATGTTTTGGTTGGTCTCTGAAAAAATGATTTATCAAAGTCGAGTTTTAAAAGGCAACTTGCATACAAGTTTGACTTGTGACAATGAAATTTTGGTTTGCCAAAAAGTTTCCGAAATCGATTTTGGATTTCACTTTTCATTATTTTGGGGGCTCAAAAATGATGTTTTGGTTGGTCTCTGAAAAAATGATTTGTCAAAGTCGAGTTTTAAAAGGCAACTTGCATACAAGTTTGACTAGTGACAATGAAATTTTGGTTTGCCAAAAAGTTTCCGAAATCGATTTTGGATTTCACTTTTCATTATTTCGGGGGCTCGAAAATGATGTTTTGGTTGGTCTCTGAAAAAATGATTTGTCAAAGTCGAGTTTTAAAAGGCAACTTGCATACAAGTTTGACTAGTGACAATGAAATTTTGGTTTGCCAAAAAGTTTCCGAAATCGATTTTGGATTTCACTTTTCATTATTTTGGGGGCTTAAAAATGATGGTTTGGTGGGTCTCTGAGAAAATGATTTGTCAAAGTCGAGTTTTAAAAGGCAACTTGCATACAAGTTTGACTAGTGACAATGAAATTTTGGTTTGCCAAAAAGTTTCCGAAATCGATTTTGGATTTCACTTTTCATTATTTCGGGGGCTCGAAAATGATGTTTTGGTTGGTCTCTGAAAAAATGATTTGTCAAAGTCGAGTTTTAAAAGGCAGCTTGCAAACAAGTTTGACTAGTGACAATGAAATTTTGGTTTGCCAAAAAGTTTCCGAAATCGATTTTGGATTTCACTTTTCATTATTTTGGGGGCATAAAAATGATGTTTTGGTTGGTCTCTGAAAAAATGATTTGTCAAAGTCGAGTTTTAAAAGGCAACTTGCATACAAGTTTGACTAGTGACAATGAAATTTTGGTTTGCCAAAAAGTTTCCGAAATCGATTTTGGATTTCACTTTTCATTATTTTGGGGGCATAAAAATGATGTTTTGGTTGGTCTCTGAAAAAATGATTTGTCAAAGTCGAGTTTTAAAAGGCAACTTGCATACAAAATTGACTAGTGACAATGAAATTTTGGTTTGCCAAAAAGTTTCCGAAATCGATCGTGGATTGCACTTTTCATTATTTTGGGGGCTTAAAAATGATGGTTTGGTTGGTCTCTGAGAAAATGATTTGTCAAAGTCGAGTTTTAAAAGGCAACTTGCATACAAGTTTGACTAGTGACAATGAAATTTTGGTTTGCCAAAAAGTTTCCGAAATCGATTTTGGATTTCACTTTTCATTATTTTGGGGGCTTAAAAATGATGGTTTGGTGGGTCTCTGAGAAAATGATTTGTCAAAGTCGAGTTTTAAAAGGCAACTTGCATACAAGTTTGACTAGTGACAATGAAATTTTGGTTTGCCAAAAAGTTTCCGAAATCGATTTTGGATTTCACTTTTCATTATTTCGGGGGCTCGAAAATGATGTTTTGGTGGGTTTCTTAGAAAATGATTTGTCAAAGTCGAGTTTTAAAAGGCAACTTGCATACAAGTTTGACTAGTGACAATGAAATTTTGGTTTGCCAAAAAGTTTCCGAAATCGATTTTGGATTTCACTTTTCATTATTTCGGGGGCTCGAAAATGATGTTTTGGTTGGTCTCTGAAAAAATGATTTGTCAAAGTCGAGTTTTAAAAGGCAACTTGCATACAAGTTTGACTAGTGACAATGAAATTTTGGTTTGCCAAAAAGTTTCCGAAATCGATTTTGGATTTCACTTTTCATTATTTTGGGGGCATAAAAATGATGTTTTGGTTGGTCTCTGAAAAAATGATTTGTCAAAGTCGAGTTTTAAAAGGCAACTTGCATACAAAATTGACTAGTGACAATGAAATTTTGGTTTGCCAAAAAGTTTCCGAAATCGATCGTGGATTGCACTTTTCATTATTTTGGGGGCTTAAAAATGATGGTTTGGTTGGTCTCTGAGAAAATGATTTGTCAAAGTCGAGTTTTAAAAGGCAACTTGCATACAAGTTTGACTAGTGACAATGAAATTTTGGTTTGCCAAAAAGTTTCCGAAATCGATTTTGGATTGCATTTTTCATTATTTTGGGGGCTTAAAAATGATGTTTTGGTTGGTCTCTGAAAAAATGATTTATCAAAGTCGAGTTTTAAAAGGCAACTTGCATACAAGTTTGACTAGTGACAATGAAATTTTGGTTTGCCAAAAAGATTCCGAAATCGATCTTGGAATGCACTTTTCATTATTTTGGGGGCTCAAAAATGATGTTTTGGTTGGTCTCTGAAAAAATGATTTGTCAAAGTCGAGTTTTAAAAGGCAACTTGCATACAAGTTTGACTAGTGACAATGACATTTTGGTTTGCCAAAAAGTTTCCGAAATCGATCGTGGATTGCACTTTTCATTATTTTGGGGGCTTAAAAATGATGGTTTGGTTGGTCTCTGAGAAAATGATTTGTCAAAGTCGAGTTTTAAAAGGCAACTTGCATACAAGTTTGGCTAGTGACAATAAAATTTTGGTTTGCCAAAAAGTTTCCGAAATCGATTTTGGATTTCACTTTTCATTATTTTGGGGGCTCAAAAATGATGTTTTGGTTGGTCTCTGAAAAAATGATTTGTCAAAGTCGAGTTTTAAAAGGCAACTTGCATACAAGTTTGACTAGTGACAATAAAATTTTGGTTTGCCAAAAAGTTTCCGAAATCGATTTTGGATTTCACTTTTCATTATTTCGGGGGCTTGAAAATGATGTTTTGGTTGGTCTCTGAAAAAATGATTTGTCAAAGTCGAGTTTTAAAAGGCAACTTGCATACAAGTTTGACTAGTGACAATGAAATTTTGGTTTGCCAAAAAGTTTCCGAAATCGATTTTGGATTTCACTTTTCATTATTTTGGGGGCTTAAAAATGATGTTTTGGTTGGTCTCTGAAAAAATGATTTGTCAAAGTCGAGTTTTAAAGGCAACTTGCATACAAGTTTGACTAGTGACAATGAAATTTTGGATTGCCAAAAAGTTTCCGAAATCGATTTTGGATTTCACTTTTCATTATTTTGGGGGCTTAAAAATGATGTTTTGGTTGGTCTCTGAAAAAATGATTTGTCAAAGTCGAGTTTTAAAGGCAACTTGCATACAAGTTTGACTAGTGACAATGAAATTTTGGATTGCCAAAAAGTTTCCGAAATCGATTTTGGATTTCACTTTTCATTATTTTGGGGGCTTGAAAATGATGTTTTGGTTGGTCTCTGAAAAAAAGATTTGTCAAAGTCGAGTTTTAAAAGGCAACTTGCATACAAGTTTGACTAGTGACAATGAAATTTTGGTTTGCCAAAAAGTTTCCGAAATCGATTTTGGATTTCACTTTTCATTATTTTGGGGGCTTGAAAATGATGTTTTGGTTGGTCTCTGAAAAAATGATTTGTCAAAGTCGAGTTTTAAAAGGCAACTTGCATACAAGTTTGACTAGTGACAATGAAATTTTGGTTTGCCAAAAAGTTTCCGAAATCGATTTTGGATTTCACTTTTCATTATTTTGGGGGCTTAAAAATGATGTTTTGGTTGGTCTCTGAAAAAATGATTTGTCAAAGTCGAGTTTTAAAGGCAGCTTGCATACAAGTTTGACTAGTGACAATGAAATTTTGGTTTGCCAAAAAGTTTCCGAAATCGATTTTGGATTTCACTTTTCATTATTTTGGGGGCTTAAAAATGATGTTTTGGTTGGTCTCTGAAAAAATGATTTGTCAAAGTCGAGTTTTAAAGGCAACTTGCATACAAGTTTGACTAGTGACAATGAAATTTTGGATTGCCAAAAAGTTTCCGAAATCGATTTTGGATTTCACTTTTCATTATTTTGGGGGCTTAAAAATGATGTTTTGGTTGGTCTCTGAAAAAATGATTTGTCAAAGTCGAGTTTTAAAGGCAACTTGCATACAAGTTTGACTAGTGACAATGAAATTTTGGATTGCCAAAAAGTTTCCGAAATCGATTTTGGATTTCACTTTTCATTATTTTGGGGGCTTGAAAATGATGTTTTGGTTGGTCTCTGAAAAAATGATTTGTCAAAGTCGAGTTTTAAAAGGCAACTTGCATACAAGTTTGACTAGTGACAATGAAATTTTGGTTTGCCAAAAAGTTTCCGAAATCGATTTTGGATTTCACTTTTCATTATTTTGGGGGCTTGAAAATGATGTTTTGGTTGGTCTCTGAAAAAATGATTTGTCAAAGTCGAGTTTTAAAAGGCAACTTGCATACAAGTTTGACTAGTGACAATGAAATTTTGGTTTGCCAAAAAGTTTCCGAAATCGATTTTGGATTTCACTTTTCATTATTTTGGGGGCTCAAAAATGATGTTTTGATTGGTCTCTGAAAAAATGATTTGTCAAAGTCGAGTTTTAAAAGGCAACTTACATACAAGTTTGACTAGTGACAATGAAATTTTGGATTGCCAAAAAGTTTCCGAAATCGATTTTGGATTTCACTTTTCATTATTTTGGGGGCTTAAAAATGATGTTTTGGTTGGTCTCTGAAAAAATGATTTGTCAAAGTCGAGTTTTAAAGGCAACTTGCATACAAGTTTGACTAGTGACAATGAAATTTTGGATTGCCAAAAAGTTTCCGAAATCGATTTTGGATTTCACTTTTCATTATTTTGGGGGCTTTAAAATGATGTTTTGGTTGGTCTCTGAAAAAATGATTTATCAAAGTCGAGTTTTAAAAGGCAACTTGCATACAAGTTTGACTAGTGACAATAAAATTTTGGTTTGCCAAAAAGTTTCCGAAATCGATTTTGGATTTCACTTTTCATTATTTCGGGGGCTTGAAAATGATGTTTTGGTTGGTCTCTGAAAAAATGATTTGTCAAAGTCGAGTTTTAAAAGGCAACTTGCATACAAGTTTGACTAGTGACAATGAAATTTTGGTTTGCCAAAAAGTTTCCGAAATCGATTTTGGATTTCACTTTTCATTATTTTGGGGGCTCAAAAATGATGTTTTGGTTGGTCTCTGAAAAAATGATTTGTCAAAGTCGAGTTTTAAAAGGCAGCTTGCATACAAGTTTGACTAGTGACATTGAAATTTTGGTTTGCCAAAAAGTTTCCGAAATCGATTTTGGATTTCACTTTTCATTATTTTGGGGGCTTAAAAATGATGTTTTGGTTGGTCTCTGAAAAAATGATTTGTCAAAGTCGAGTTTTAAAGGCAACTTGCATACAAGTTTGACTAGTGACAATGAAATTTTGGTTTGCCAAAAAGTTTCCGAAATCGATTTTGGATTTCACTTTTCATTATTTTGGGGGCTCAAAAATGATGTTTTGATTGGTCTCTGAAAAAATGATTTGTCAAAGTCGAGTTTTAAAAGGCAACTTACATACAAGTTTGACTAGTGACAATGAAATTTTGGATTGCCAAAAAGTTTCCGAAATCGATTTTGGATTTCACTTTTCATTATTTTGGGGGCTTAAAAATGATGTTTTGGTTGGTCTCTGAAAAAATGATTTGTCAAAGTCGAGTTTTAAAGGCAACTTGCATACAAGTTTGACTAGTGACAATGAAATTTTGGATTGCCAAAAAGTTTCCGAAATCGATTTTGGATTTCACTTTTCATTATTTTGGGGGCTTTAAAATGATGTTTTGGTTGGTCTCTGAAAAAATGATTTATCAAAGTCGAGTTTTAAAAGGCAGCTTGCATACAAGTTTGACTAGTGACAATGAAATTTTGGTTTGCCAAAAAGTTTCCGAAATCGATTTTGGATTTCACTTTTCATTATTTTGGGGGCTTAAAAATGATGTTTTGGTTGGTCTCTGAAAAAATGATTTGTCAAAGTCGAGTTTTAAAAGGCAACTTGCATACAAGTTTGACTAGTGACAATGAAATTTTGGATTGCCAAAAAGTTTCCGAAATCGATTTTGGATTTCACTTTTCATTATTTTGGGGGCTTAAAAATGATGTTTTGGTTGGTCTCTGAAAAAATGATTTGTCAAAGTCGAGTTTTAAAGGCAACTTGCATACAAGTTTGACTAGTGACAATGAAATTTTGGATTGCCAAAAAGTTTCCGAAATCGATTTTGGATTTCACTTTTCATTATTTTGGGGGCTTTAAAATGATGTTTTGGTTGGTCTCTGAAAAAATGATTTGTCAAAGTCGAGTTTTAAAGGCAACTTGCATACAAGTTTGACTAGTGACAATGAAATTTTGGATTGCCAAAAAGTTTCCGAAATCGATTTTGGATTTCACTTTTCATTATTTTGGGGGCTTGAAAATGATGTTTTGGTTGGTCTCTGAAAAAATGATTTGTCAAAGTCGAGTTTTAAAAGGCAACTTGCATACAAGTTTGACTAGTGACAATGAAATTTTGGTTTGCCAAAAAGTTTCCGAAATCGATTTTGGATTTCACTTTTCATTATTTTGGGGGCTTGAAAATGATGTTTTGGTTGGTCTCTGAAAAAATGATTTGTCAAAGTCGAGTTTTAAAAGGCAACTTGCATACAAGTTTGACTAGTGACAATGAAATTTTGGTTTGCCAAAAAGTTTCCGAAATCGATTTTGGATTTCACTTTTCATTATTTTGGGGGCTCAAAAATGATGTTTTGATTGGTCTCTGAAAAAATGATTTGTCAAAGTCGAGTTTTAAAAGGCAACTTACATACAAGTTTGACTAGTGACAATGAAATTTTGGATTGCCAAAAAGTTTCCGAAATCGATTTTGGATTTCACTTTTCATTATTTTGGGGGCTTAAAAATGATGTTTTGGTTGGTCTCTGAAAAAATGATTTGTCAAAGTCGAGTTTTAAAGGCAACTTGCATACAAGTTTGACTAGTGACAATGAAATTTTGGATTGCCAAAAAGTTTCCGAAATCGATTTTGGATTTCACTTTTCATTATTTTGGGGGCTTTAAAATGATGTTTTGGTTGGTCTCTGAAAAAATGATTTATCAAAGTCGAGTTTTAAAAGGCAGCTTGCATACAAGTTTGACTAGTGACAATGAAATTTTGGTTTGCCAAAAAGTTTCCGAAATCGATTTTGGATTTCACTTTTCATTATTTTGGGGGCTTAAAAATGATGTTTTGGTTGGTCTCTGAAAAAATGATTTGTCAAAGTCGAGTTTTAAAGGCAACTTGCATACAAGTTTGACTAGTGACAATGAAATTTTGGATTGCCAAAAAGTTTCCGAAATCGATTTTGGATTTCACTCCTCATTATTTTGGGGGCTTAAAATGATGTTTTGGTTGGTCTCTGAAAAAATGATTTTTCAAAGTCGAGTTTTAAATGGCAACTTGCATACAAGTTTGACTAGTGACAATGAAATTTTGGTTTGCCAAAAAGTTTCCGAAATCGATTTTGGATTTCACTCCTCATTATTTTGGGGGCTTAAAATGATGTTTTGGTTGGTCTCTGAAAAAATGATTTGTCAAAGTCGAGTTTCACAAGGCAACTTGCATACAAGTTTGACTAGTGACAATGAAAATTTGGTTTGCCAAAAAGTTTCCGAAATCGATTTTGGATTTCACTTTTCATTATTTTGGGGGCTTAAAAATGATGTTTTGGTTGGTCTCTGAAAAAATGATTTGTCAAAGTCGAGTTTTAAAGGCAACTTGCATACAAGTTTGACTAGTGACAATGAAATTTTGGATTGCCAAAAAGTTTCCGAAATCGATTTTGGATTTCACTTTTCATTATTTTGGGGGCTTGAAAATGATGTTTTGGTTGGTCTCTGAAAAAATGATTTGTCAAAGTCGAGTTTTAAAAGGCAACTTGCATACAAGTTTGACTAGTGACAATGAAATTTTGGTTTGCCAAAAAGTTTCCGAAATCGATTTTGGATTTCACTTTTCATTATTTTGGGGGCTTGAAAATGATGTTTTGGTTGGTCTCTGAAAAAATGATTTGTCAAAGTCGAGTTTTAAAAGGCAACTTGCATACAAGTTTGACTAGTGACAATGACATTTTGGTTTGCCAAAAAGTTTCCGAAATCGATTTTGGATTTCACTTTTCATTATTTTGGGGGCTCAAAAATGATGTTTTGGTTGGTCTCTGAAAAAATGATTTGTCAAAGTCGAGTTTTAAAAGGCAACTTACATACAAGTTTGACTAGTGACAATGACATTTTGGTTTGCCAAAAAGTTTCCGAAATCGATCGTGGATTGTACTTTTCATTATTTTGGGGGCTTAAAAATGATGGTTTGGTTGGTCTCTGAGAAAATGATTTGTCAAAGTCGAGTTTTAAAAGGCAACTTGCATACAAGTTTGACTAGTGCCAATGAAATTTTGGTTTGCCAAAAAGTTTCCGAAATCGATTTTGGATTGCATTTTTCATTATTTTGGGGGCTCAAAAATGATGTTTTGGTTGGTCTCTGAAAAAAATGATTTGTCAAAGTCGAGTTTTAAAAGGCAACTTGCATACAAGTTTGACTTGTGACAATGAAATTTTGGTTTGCCAAAAAGTTTCCGAAATCGATTTTGGATTTCACTTTTCATTATTTTGGGGGCTCAAAAATGATGTTTTGGTTGGTCTCTGAAAAAAATGATTTGTCAAAGTCGAGTTTTAAAAGGCAACTTCCATACAAGTTTGACTTGTGACAATGAAATTTTGGTTTGCCAAAAAGTTTCCGAAATCGATTTTGGATTTCACTTTTCATTATTTTGGGGGCTCAAAAATGATGTTTTGGTTGGTCTCTGAAAAAATGATTTGTCAAAGTCGAGTTTTAAAAGGCAACTTGCATACAAGTTTGACTAGTGACAATGAAATTTTGGTTTGCCAAAAAGTTTCCGAAATCGATTTTGGATTTCACTTTTCATTATTTTGGGGGCTCAAAAATGATGTTTTGGTTGGTCTCTGAAAAAATGATTTGTCAAAGTCGAGTTTTAAAGGCAACTTGCATACAAGTTTGACTAGTGACAATGAAATTTTGGATTGCCAAAAAGTTTCCGAAATCGATTTTGGATTTCACTTTTCATTATTTTGGGGGCTTGAAAATGATGTTTTGGTTGGTCTCTGAAAAAATGATTTGTCAAAGTCGAGTTTTAAAAGGCAACTTGCATACAAGTTTGACTAGTGCCAATGAAATTTTGGTTTGCCAAAAAGTTTCCGAAATCGATTTTGGATTGCATTTTTCATTATTTTGGGGGCTCAAAAATGATGTTTTGGTTGGTCTCTGAAAAAAATGATTTGTCAAAGTCGAGTTTTAAAAGGCAACTTGCATACAAGTTTGACTTGTGACAATGAAATTTTGGTTTGCCAAAAAGTTTCCGAAATCGATTTTGGATTTCACTTTTCATTATTTTGGGGGCTTAAAAATGATGTTTTGGTTGGTCTCTGAAAAAATGATTTGTCAAAGTCGAGTTTTAAAAGGCAACTTGCATACAAGTTTGACTAGTGACAATGAAATTTTGGTTTGCCAAAAAGTTTCCGAAATCGATTTTGGATTTCACTTTTCATTATTTTGGGGGCTCAAAAATGATGTTTTGGTTGGTCTCTGAAAAAAATGATTTGTCAAAGTCGAGTTTTAAAAGGCAACTTGCATACAAGTTTGACTTGTGACAATGAAATTTTGGTTTGCCAAAAAGTTTCCGAAATCGATTTTGGATTTCACTTTTCATTATTTTGGGGGCTCAAAAATGATGTTTTGGTTGGTCTCTGAAAACATGATTTGTCACAGTCGAGTTTTAAAGGGCAACTTGCATACAAGTTTGACTAGTGACAATGAAATTTTGGTTTGCCAAAAAGTTTCCGAAATCGATTTTGGATTTCACTTTTCATTATTTTGGGGGCTCAAAAATGATGTTTTGGTTGGTCTCTGAAAAAATGATTTGTCAAAGTCGAGTTTTAAAGGCAACTTGCATACAAGTTTGACTAGTGACAATGAAATTTTGGATTGCCAAAAAGTTTCCGAAATCGATCGTGGATTGCACTTTTCATTATTTTGGGGGCTTAAAAATGATGGTTTGGTTGGTCTCTGAGAAAATGATTTGTCAAAGTCGAGTTTTAAAAGGCAACTTGCATACAAGTTTGACTAGTG
Source organism: Anopheles marshallii (assembly GCF_943734725.1). NCBI lineage: Eukaryota > Metazoa > Arthropoda > Insecta > Diptera > Culicidae > Anopheles > Anopheles marshallii. The sequence goes on along the minus strand of NW_026525894.1, from coordinate 75,507 downwards.
CCAATGAAATTTTGGTTTGCCAAAAAGTTTCCGAAATCGATTTTGGATTGCATTTTTCATTATTTTGGGGGCTCAAAAATGATGTTTTGGTTGGTCTCTGAAAAAAATGATTTGTCAAAGTCGAGTTTTAAAGGCAACTTGCATACAAGTTTGACTAGTGACAATGAAATTTTGGATTGCCAAAAAGTTTCCGAAATCGATCGTGGATTGCACTTTTCATTATTTTGGGGGCTTAAAAATGATGGTTTGGTTGGTCTCTGAGAAAATGATTTGTCAAAGTCGAGTTTTAAAAGGCAACTTGCATACAAGTTTGACTAGTGCCAATGAAATTTTGGTTTGCCAAAAAGTTTCCGAAATCGATTTTGGATTGCATTTTTCATTATTTTGGGGGCTCAAAAATGATGTTTTGGTTGGTCTCTGAAAAAAATGATTTGTCAAAGTCGAGTTTTAAAAGGCAACTTGCATACAAGTTTGACTTGTGACAATGAAATTTTGGTTTGCCAAAAAGTTTCCGAAATCGATTTTGGATTTCACTTTTCATTATTTTGGGGGCTCAAAAATGATGTTTTGGTTGGTCTCTGAAAAAATGATTTGTCAAAGTCGAGTTTTAAAAGGCAACTTGCATACAAGTTTGACTAGTGACAATGAAATTTTGGTTTGCCAAAAAGTTTCCGAAATCGATTTTGGATTTCACTTTTCATTATTTTGGGGGCTTAAAAATGATGTTTTGGTTGGTCTCTGAAAAAATGATTTGTCAAAGTCGAGTTTTAAAAGGCAACTTGCATACAAGTTTGACTAGTGACAATGAAATTTTGGTTTGCCAAAAAGTTTCCGAAATCGATTTTGGATTTCACTTTTCATTATTTTGGGGGCTCAAAAATGATGTTTTGGTTGGTCTCTGAAAAAAATGATTTGTCAAAGTCGAGTTTTAAAAGGCAACTTGCATACAAGTTTGACTTGTGACAATGAAATTTTGGTTTGCCAAAAAGTTTCCGAAATCGATTTTGGATTTCACTTTTCATTATTTTGGGGGCTCAAAAATGATGTTTTGGTTGGTCTCTGAAAAAATGATTTGTCAAAGTCGAGTTTTAAAAGGCAACTTGCATACAAGTTTGACTAGTGACAATGAAATTTTGGTTTGCCAAAAAGTTTCCGAAATCGATTTTGGATTTCACTTTTCATTATTTTGGGGGCTCAAAAATGATGTTTTGGTTGGTCTCTGAAAAAATGATTTGTCAAAGTCGAGTTTTAAAGGCAACTTGCATACAAGTTTGACTAGTGACAATGAAATTTTGGATTGCCAAAAAGTTTCCGAAATCGATTTTGGATTTCACTTTTCATTATTTTGGGGGCTTGAAAATGATGTTTTGGTTGGTCTCTGAAAAAATGATTTGTCAAAGTCGAGTTTTAAAGGCAACTTGCATACAAGTTTGACTAGTGACAATGAAATTTTGGTTTGCCAAAAAGTTTCCGAAATCGATTTTGGATTTCACTTTTCATTATTTTGGGGGCTCAAAAATGATGTTTTGGTTGGTCTCTGAAAAAATGATTTGTCAAAGTCGAGTTTTAAAAGGCAACTTGCATACAAGTTTGACTAGTGACAATGAAATTTTGGTTTGCCAAAAAGTTTCCGAAATCGATTTTGGATTTCACTTTTCATTATTTTGGGGGCTCAAAAATGATGTTTTGGTTGGTCTCTGAAAAAATGATTTGTCAAAGTCGAGTTTTAAAGGCAACTTGCATACAAGTTTGACTAGTGACAATGAAATTTTGGTTTGCCAAAAAGTTTCCGAAATCGATTTTGGATTTCACTTTTCATTATTTTGGGGGCTTGAAAATGATGTTTTGGTTGGTCTCTGAAAAAATGATTTGTCAAAGTCGAGTTTTAAAAGGCAACTTGCATACAAGTTTGACTAGTGACAATGAAATTTTGGTTTGCCAAAAAGTTTCCGAAATCGATTTTGGATTTCACTTTTCATTATTTTGGGGGCTCAAAAATGATGTTTTGATTGGTCTCTGAAAAAATGATTTGTCAAAGTCGAGTTTTAAAAGGCAACTTACATACAAGTTTGACTAGTGACAATGACATTTTGGTTTGCCAAAAAGTTTCCGAAATCGATCGTGGATTGCACTTTTCATTATTTTGGGGGCTTAAAAATGATGGTTTGGTTGGTCTCTGAGAAAATGATTTGTCAAAGTCGAGTTTTAAAAGGCAACTTGCATACAAGTTTGACTAGTGCCAATGAAATTTTGGTTTGCCAAAAAGTTTCCGAAATCGATTTTGGATTGCATTTTTCATTATTTTGGGGGCTCAAAAATGATGTTTTGGTTGGTCTCTGAAAAAAATGATTTGTCAAAGTCGAGTTTTAAAAGGCAACTTGCATACAAGTTTGACTTGTGACAATGAAATTTTGGTTTGCCAAAAAGTTTCCGAAATCGATCGTGGATTGCACTTTTCATTATTTTGGGGGCTTAAAAATGATGGTTTGGTTGGTCTCTGAGAAAATGATTTGTCAAAGTCGAGTTTTAAAAGGCAACTTGCATACAAGTTTGACTAGTGCCAATGAAATTTTGGTTTGCCAAAAAGTTTCCGAAATCGATTTTGGATTTCACTTTTCATTATTTTGGGGGCTCAAAAATGATGTTTTGGTTGGTCTCTGAAAAAATGATTTGTCAAAGTCGAGTTTTAAAAGGCAGCTTGCATACAAGTTTGACTAGTGACATTGAAATTTTGGTTTGCCAAAAAGTTTCCGAAATCGATTTTGGATTTCACTTTTCATTATTTTGGGGGCTTAAAAATGATGTTTTGGTTGGTCTCTGAAAAAATGATTTGTCAAAGTCGAGTTTTAAAGGCAACTTGCATACAAGTTTGACTAGTTACATTGAAATGTTGGTTTGCCAAAAAGTTTCCGAAATCGATTTTGGATTTCACTTTTCATTATTTTAGGGGCTTGAAAATGATGTTTTGGTTGGTCTCTGAAAAAATGATTTGTCAAAGTCGAGTTTTAAAAGGCAACTTGCATACAAGTTTGACTAGTGACAATGAAATTTTGGTTTGCCAAAAAGTTTCCGAAATCGATTTTGGATTTCACTTTTCATTATTTTGGGGGCTCAAAAATGATGTTTTGATTGGTCTCTGAAAAAATGATTTGTCAAAGTCGAGTTTTAAAGGCAGCTTGCATACAAGTTTGACTAGTGACATTGAAATTTTGGTTTGCCAAAAAGTTTCCGAAATCGATTTTGGATTTCACTTTTCATTATTTTGGGGGCTTAAAAATGATGTTTTGGTTGGTCTCTGAAAAAATGATTTGTCAAAGTCGAGTTTTAAAGGCAACTTGCATACAAGTTTGACTAGTGACAATGAAATTTTGGTTTGCCAAAAAGTTTCCGAAATCGATTTTGGATTTCACTTTTCATTATTTTGGGGGCTCAAAAATGATGTTTTGATTGGTCTCTGAAAAAATGATTTGTCAAAGTCGAGTTTTAAAAGGCAACTTACATACAAGTTTGACTAGTGACAATGAAATTTTGGATTGCCAAAAAGTTTCCGAAATCGATTTTGGATTTCACTTTTCATTATTTTGGGGGCTTAAAAATGATGTTTTGGTTGGTCTCTGAAAAAATGATTTGTCAAAGTCGAGTTTTAAAGGCAACTTGCATACAAGTTTGACTAGTGACAATGAAATTTTGGATTGCCAAAAAGTTTCCGAAATCGATTTTGGATTTCACTTTTCATTATTTTGGGGGCTTTAAAATGATGTTTTGGTTGGTCTCTGAAAAAATGATTTATCAAAGTCGAGTTTTAAAAGGCAGCTTGCATACAAGTTTGACTAGTGACAATGAAATTTTGGTTTGCCAAAAAGTTTCCGAAATCGATTTTGGATTTCACTTTTCATTATTTTGGGGGCTTAAAAATGATGTTTTGGTTGGTCTCTGAAAAAATGATTTGTCAAAGTCGAGTTTTAAAGGCAACTTGCATACAAGTTTGACTAGTGACAATGAAATTTTTGATTGCCAAAAAGTTTCCGAAATCGATTTTGGATTTCACTTTTCATTATTTTGGGGGCTTAAAAATGATGTTTTGGTTGGTCTCTGAAAAAATGATTTGTCAAAGTCGAGTTTTAAAGGCAACTTGCATACAAGTTTGACTAGTGACAATGAAATTTTGGATTGCCAAAAAGTTTCCGAAATCGATTTTGGATTTCACTTTTCATTATTTTGGGGGCTTAAAAATGATGTTTTGGTTGGTCTCTGAAAAAATGATTTGTCAAAGTCGAGTTTTAAAGGCAACTTGCATACAAGTTTGACTAGTGACAATGAAATTTTGGATTGCCAAAAAGTTTCCGAAATCGATTTTGGATTTCACTTTTCATTATTTTGGGGGCTTTAAAATGATGTTTTGGTTGGTCTCTGAAAAAATGATTTGTCAAAGTCGAGTTTTAAAGGCAACTTGCATACAAGTTTGACTAGTGACAATGAAATTTTGGATTGCCAAAAAGTTTCCGAAATCGATTTTGGATTTCACTTTTCATTATTTTGGGGGCTTGAAAATGATGTTTTGGTTGGTCTCTGAAAAAATGATTTGTCAAAGTCGAGTTTTAAAAGGCAACTTGCATACAAGTTTGACTAGTGACAATGAAATTTTGGTTTGTCAAAAAGTTTCCGAAATCGATTTTGGATTTCACTTTTCATTATTTTGGGGGCTTGAAAATGATGTTTTGGTTGGTCTCTGAAAAAATGATTTGTCAAAGTCGAGTTTTAAAAGGCAACTTGCATACAAGTTTGACTAGTGACAATGAAATTTTGGTTTGCCAAAAAGTTTCCGAAATCGATTTTGGATTTCACTTTTCATTATTTTGGGGGCTCAAAAATGATGTTTTGATTGGTCTCTGAAAAAATGATTTGTCAAAGTCGAGTTTTAAAAGGCAACTTACATACAAGTTTGACTAGTGACAATGAAATTTTGGATTGCCAAAAAGTTTCCGAAATCGATTTTGGATTTCACTTTTCATTATTTTGGGGGCTTAAAAATGATGTTTTGGTTGGTCTCTGAAAAAATGATTTGTCAAAGTCGAGTTTTAAAGGCAACTTGCATACAAGTTTGACTAGTGACAATGAAATTTTGGATTGCCAAAAAGTTTCCGAAATCGATTTTGGATTTCACTTTTCATTATTTTGGGGGCTTTAAAATGATGTTTTGGTTGGTCTCTGAAAAAATGATTTATCAAAGTCGAGTTTTAAAAGGCAGCTTGCATACAAGTTTGACTAGTGACAATGAAATTTTGGTTTGCCAAAAAGTTTCCGAAATCGATTTTGGATTTCACTTTTCATTATTTTGGGGGCTTAAAAATGATGTTTTGGTTGGTCTCTGAAAAAATGATTTGTCAAAGTCGAGTTTTAAAGGCAACTTGCATACAAGTTTGACTAGTGACAATGAAATTTTGGATTGCCAAAAAGTTTCCGAAATCGATTTTGGATTTCACTCCTCATTATTTTGGGGGCTTAAAATGATGTTTTGGTTGGTCTCTGAAAAAATGATTTTTCAAAGTCGAGTTTTAAATGGCAACTTGCATACAAGTTTGACTAGTGACAATGAAATTTTGGTTTGCCAAAAAGTTTCCGAAATCGATTTTGGATTTCACTCCTCATTATTTTGGGGGCTTAAAAATGATGTTTTGGTTGGTCTCTGAAAAAATGATTTGTCAAAGTCGAGTTTTAAAGGCAACTTGCATACAAGTTTGACTAGTGACAATGAAATTTTGGATTGCCAAAAAGTTTCCGAAATCGATTTTGGATTTCACTTTTCATTATTTTGGGGGCTTTAAAATGATGTTTTGGTTGGTCTCTGAAAAAATGATTTATCAAAGTCGAGTTTTAAAAGGCAGCTTGCATACAAGTTTGACTAGTGACAATGAAATTTTGGTTTGCCAAAAAGTTTCCGAAATCGATTTTGGATTTCACTTTTCATTATTTTGGGGGCTTAAAAATGATGTTTTGGTTGGTCTCTGAAAAAATGATTTGTCAAAGTCGAGTTTTAAAGGCAACTTGCATACAAGTTTGACTAGTGACAATGAAATTTTGGATTGCCAAAAAGTTTCCGAAATCGATTTTGGATTTCACTCCTCATTATTTTGGGGGCTTAAAATGATGTTTTGGTTGGTCTCTGAAAAAATGATTTGTCAAAGTCGAGTTTCACAAGGCAACTTGCATACAAGTTTGACTAGTGACAATGAAAATTTGGTTTGCCAAAAAGTTTCCGAAATCGATTTTGGATTTCACTTTTCATTATTTTGGGGGCTTAAAAATGATGTTTTGGTTGGTCTCTGAAAAAATGATTTGTCAAAGTCGAGTTTTAAAGGCAACTTGCATACAAGTTTGACTAGTGACAATGAAATTTTGGATTGCCAAAAAGTTTCCGAAATCGATTTTGGATTTCACTTTTCATTATTTTGGGGGCTTGAAAATGATGTTTTGGTTGGTCTCTGAAAAAATGATTTGTCAAAGTCGAGTTTTAAAAGGCAACTTGCATACAAGTTTGACTAGTGACAATGAAATTTTGGTTTGCCAAAAAGTTTCCGAAATCGATTTTGGATTTCACTTTTCATTATTTTGGGGGCTTGAAAATGATGTTTTGGTTGGTCTCTGAAAAAATGATTTGTCAAAGTCGAGTTTTAAAAGGCAACTTGCATACAAGTTTGACTAGTGACAATGACATTTTGGTTTGCCAAAAAGTTTCCGAAATCGATTTTGGATTTCACTTTTCATTATTTTGGGGGCTCAAAAATGATGTTTTGATTGGTCTCTGAAAAAATGATTTGTCAAAGTCGAGTTTTAAAAGGCAACTTACATACAAGTTTGACTAGTGACAATGACATTTTGGTTTGCCAAAAAGTTTCCGAAATCGATCGTGGATTGCACTTTTCATTATTTTGGGGGCTTAAAAATGATGGTTTGGTTGGTCTCTGAGAAAATGATTTGTCAAAGTCGAGTTTTAAAAGGCAACTTGCATACAAGTTTGACTAGTGCCAATGAAATTTTGGATTGCCAAAAAGTTTCCGAAATCGATTTTGGATTGCATTTTTCATTATTTTGGGGGCTCAAAAATGATGTTTTGGTTGGTCTCTGAAAAAAATGATTTGTCAAAGTCGAGTTTTAAAAGGCAACTTGCATACAAGTTTGACTTGTGACAATGAAATTTTGGTTTGCCAAAAAGTTTCCGAAATCGATTTTGGATTTCACTTTTCATTATTTTGGGGGCTTAAAAATGATGTTTTGGTTGGTCTCTGAAAAAATGATTTGTCAAAGTCGAGTTTTAAAAGGCAACTTGCATACAAGTTTGACTAGTGACAATGAAATTTTGGTTTGCCAAAAAGTTTCCGAAATCGATTTTGGATTTCACTTTTCATTATTTTGGGGGCTCAAAAATGATGTTTTGGTTGGTCTCTGAAAAAATGATTTGTCAAAGTCGAGTTTTAAAAGGCAGCTTGCATACAAGTTTGACTAGTGACAATGACATTTTGGTTTGCCAAAAAGTTTCCGAAATCGATTTTGGATTTCACTTTTCATTATTTTGGGGGCTCAAAAATGATGTTTTGATTGGTCTCTGAAAAAATGATTTGTCAAAGTCGAGTTTTAAAAGGCAACTTACATACAAGTTTGACTAGTGACAATGACATTTTGGTTTGCCAAAAAGTTTCCGAAATCGATCGTGGATTGCACTTTTCATTATTTTGGGGGCTTAAAAATGATGGTTTGGTTGGTCTCTGAGAAAATGATTTGTCAAAGTCGAGTTTTAAAAGGCAACTTGCATACAAGTTTGACTAGTGCCAATGAAATTTTGGTTTGCCAAAAAGTTTCCGAAATCGATTTTGGATTGCATTTTTCATTATTTTGGGGGCTCAAAAATGATGTTTTGGTTGGTCTCTGAAAAAAATGATTTGTCAAAGTCGAGTTTTAAAAGGCAACTTGCATACAAGTTTGACTTGTGACAATGAAATTTTGGATTGCCAAAAAGTTTCCGAAATCGATTTTGGATTTCACTTTTCATTATTTTGGGGGCTTAAAAATGATGTTTTGGTTGGTCTCTGAAAAAATGATTTGTCAAAGTCGAGTTTTAAAAGGCAACTTGCATACAAGTTTGACTAGTGACAATGAAATTTTGGTTTGCCTAAAAGTTTCCGAAATCGATTTTGGATTTCACTTTTCATTATTTTGGGGGCTCAAAAATGATGTTTTGGTTGGTCTCTGAAAAAATGATTTGTCAAAGTCGAGTTTTAAAAGGCAGCTTGCATACAAGTTTGACTAGTGACATTGAAATTTTGGTTTGCCAAAAAGTTTCCGAAATCGATTTTGGATTTCACTTTTCATTATTTTGGGGGCTTGAAAATGATGTTTTGGTTGGTCTCTGAAAAAATGATTTGTCAAAGTCGAGTTTTAAAAGGCAACTTGCATACAAGTTTGACTAGTGACAATGAAATTTTGGTTTGCCAAAAAGTTTCCGAAATCGATTTTGGATTTCACTTTTCATTATTTTGGGGGCTCAAAAATGATGTTTTGGTTGGTCTCTGAAAAAATGATTTGTCAAAGTCGAGTTTTAAAGGCAACTTGCATACAAGTTTGACTAGTGACAATGAAATTTTGGATTGCCAAAAAGTTTCCGAAATCGATTTTGGATTTCACTTTTCATTATTTTGGGGGCTTGAAAATGATGTTTTGGTTGGTCTCTGAAAAAATGATTTGTCAAAGTCGAGTTTTAAAAGGCAACTTGCATACAAGTTTGACTAGTGACAATGAAATTTTGGTTTGCCAAAAAGTTTCCGAAATCGATTTTGGATTTCACTTTTCATTATTTTGGGGGCTTGAAAATGATGTTTTGGTTGGTCTCTGAAAAAATGATTTGTCAAAGTCGAGTTTTAAAAGGCAACTTGCATACAAGTTTGACTAGTGACAATGAAATTTTGGTTTGCCAAAAAGTTTCCGAAATCGATTTTGGATTTCACTTTTCATTATTTTGGGGGCTCAAAAATGATGTTTTGATTGGTCTCTGAAAAAATGATTTGTCAAAGTCGAGTTTTAAAAGGCAACTTACATACAAGTTTGACTAGTGACAATGACATTTTGGTTTGCCAAAAAGTTTCCGAAATCGATCGTGGATTGCACTTTTCATTATTTTGGGGGCTTAAAAATGATGGTTTGGTTGGTCTCTGAGAAAATGATTTGTCAAAGTCGAGTTTTAAAAGGCAACTTGCATACAAGTTTGACTAGTGCCAATGAAATTTTGGTTTGCCAAAAAGTTTCCGAAATCGATTTTGGATTGCATTTTTCATTATTTTGGGGGCTCAAAAATGATGTTTTGGTTGGTCTCTGAAAAAAATGATTTGTCAAAGTCGAGTTTTAAAAGGCAACTTGCATACAAGTTTGACTTGTGACAATGAAATTTTGGTTTGCCAAAAAGTTTCCGAAATCGATTTTGGATTTCACTTTTCATTATTTTGGGGGCTTAAAAATGATGTTTTGGTTGGTCTCTGAAAAAATGATTTGTCAAAGTCGAGTTTTAAAAGGCAACTTGCATACAAGTTTGACTAGTGACAATGAAATTTTGGTTTGCCAAAAAGTTTCCGAAATCGATTTTGGATTTCACTTTTCATTATTTTGGGGGCTCAAAAATGATGTTTTGGTTGGTCTCTGAAAAAATGATTTGTCAAAGTCGAGTTTTAAAAGGCAGCTTGCATACAAGTTTGACTAGTGACATTGAAATTTTGGTTTGCCAAAAAGTTTCCGAAATCGATTTTGGATTTCACTTTTCATTATTTTGGGGGCTTAAAAATGATGTTTTGGTTGGTCTCTGAAAAAATGATTTGTCAAAGTCGAGTTTTAAAGGCAACTTGCATACAAGTTTGACTAGTTACATTGAAATGTTGGTTTGCCAAAAAGTTTCCGAAATCGATTTTGGATTTCACTTTTCATTATTTTAGGGGCTTAAAAATGATGTTTTGGTTGGTCTCTGAAAAAATGATTTGCCAAAGTCGAGTTTTAAAAGGCAACTTGCATACAAGTTTGACTTGTGACAATGAAATTTTGGTTTGCCAAAAAGTTTCCGAAATCGATTTTGGATTTCACTTTTCATTATTTTGGGGGCTTAAAAATGATGTTTTGGTTGGTCTCTGAAAAACTGATTTGTCAAAGTCGAGTTTTAAAAGGCAACTTGCATACAAGTTTGACTTGTGACAATGAAATTTTGGTTTGCAAAAAAGTTTCCGAAATCGATTTTGGATTTCACTTTTCATTATTTTGGGGGCTTAAAAATGATGTTTTGGTTGGTCTCTGAAAAAATGATTTGTCAAAGTCGAGTTTTAAAAGGCAACTTGCATACAAGTTTGACTAGTGACAATGACATTTTGGTTTGCCAAAAAGTTTCCGAAATCGATCGTGGATTGCACTTTTCATTATTTTGGGGGCTTAAAAATGATGGTTTGGTTGGTCTCTGAGAAAATGATTTGTCAAAGTCGAGTTTTAAAAGGCAACTTGCATACAAGTTTGACTAGTGCCAATGAAATTTTGGTTTGCCAAAAAGTTTCCGAAATCGATTTTGGATTGCATTTTTCATTATTTTGGGGGCTCAAAAATGATGTTTTGGTTGGTCTCTGAAAAAAATGATTTGTCAAAGTCGAGTTTTAAAAGGCAACTTGCATACAAGTTTGACTTGTGACAATGAAATTTTGGTTTGCCAAAAAGTTTCCGAAATCGATTTTGGATTTCACTTTTCATTATTTTGGGGGCTTAAAAATGATGTTTTGGTTGGTCTCTGAAAAAATGATTTGTCAAAGTCGAGTTTTAAAAGGCAACTTGCATACAAGTTTGACTAGTGACAATGACATTTTGGTTTGCCAAAAAGTTTCCGAAATCGATTTTGGATTTCACTTTTCATTATTTTGGGGGCTCAAAAATGATGTTTTGGTTGGTCTCTGAAAAAATGATTTGTCAAAGTCGAGTTTTAAAAGGCAACTTGCATACAAGTTTGACTAGTGCCAATGAAATTTTGGTTTGCCAAAAAGTTTCCGAAATCGATTTTGGATTGCATTTTTCATTATTTTGGGGGCTCAAAAATGATGTTTTGGTTGGTCTCTGAAAAAAATGATTTGTCAAAGTCGAGTTTTAAAAGGCAACTTGCATACAAGTTTGACTAGTGACAATCAAATTTTGGTTTGCCAAAAAGTTTCCAAAATCGATTTTGGATTTTACTTTTAATTATTTTGGGGGCTTTAAAATGATGTTGAGGTGGGTCTCTGAAAAAAAAGATTTGTCAAAGTCGAGTTTTAAAAGGCAACTTGCATACAAGTTTGACTAGTGCCAATGAAATTTTGGTTTGCCAAAAAGTTTCCGAAATCGATTTTGGATTTCACTTTTCATTATTTTGGGGGCTTAAAAATGATGTTTTGGTTGGTCTCTGAAAAAATGATTTGTCAAAGTCGAGTTTTAAAAGGCAACTTGCATACAAGTTTGACCAGTGACAATGAAACTTTGGTTTGCCAAAAAGTTTCCGAAAACGATTTTGGATTTCACTTTTCATTATTTTGGGGGCTTAAAATGATGTTTTGGTTGGTCTCTGAAAAAATGATTTTTCAAAGTCGAGTTTTAAATGGCAACTTGCATACAAGTTTGACTAGTGACAATGAAATTTTGGTTTGCCAAAAAGTTTCCGAAATCGATTTTGGATTTCACTCCTCATTATTTTGGGGGCTTAAAATGATGTTTTGGTTGGTCTCTGAAAAAATGATTTGTCAAAGTCGAGTTTCACAAGGCAACTTGCATACAAGTTTGACTAGTGACAATGAAAATTTGGTTTGCCAAAAAGTTTCCGAAATCGATTTTGGATTTCACTTTTCATTATTTTGGGGGCTTAAAAATGATGTTTTGGTTGGTCTCTGAAAAAATGATTTGTCAAAGTCGAGTTTTAAAGGCAACTTGCATACAAGTTTGACTAGTGACAATGAAATTTTGGATTGCCAAAAAGTTTCCGAAATCGATTTTGGATTTCACTTTTCATTATTTTGGGGGCTTGAAAATGATGTTTTGGTTGGTCTCTGAAAAAATGATTTGTCAAAGTCGAGTTTTAAAAGGCAACTTGCATACAAGTTTGACTAGTGACAATGAAATTTTGGTTTGCCAAAAAGTTTCCGAAATCGATTTTGGATTTCACTTTTCATTATTTTGGGGGCTTGAAAATGATGTTTTGGTTGGTCTCTGAAAAAATGATTTGTCAAAGTCGAGTTTTAAAAGGCAACTTGCATACAAGTTTGACTAGTGACAATGACATTTTGGTTTGCCAAAAAGTTTCCGAAATCGATTTTGGATTTCACTTTTCATTATTTTGGGGGCTCAAAAATGATGTTTTGATTGGTCTCTGAAAAAATGATTTGTCAAAGTCGAGTTTTAAAAGGCAACTTACATACAAGTTTGACTAGTGACAATGACATTTTGGTTTGCCAAAAAGTTTCCGAAATCGATCGTGGATTGCACTTTTCATTATTTTGGGGGCTTAAAAATGATGGTTTGGTTGGTCTCTGAGAAAATGATTTGTCAAAGTCGAGTTTTAAAAGGCAACTTGCATACAAGTTTGACTAGTGCCAATGAAATTTTGGTTTGCCAAAAAGTTTCCGAAATCGATTTTGGATTGCATTTTTCATTATTTTGGGGGCTCAAAAATGATGTTTTGGTTGGTCTCTGAAAAAAATGATTTGTCAAAGTCGAGTATTAAAAGGCAACTTGCATACAAGTTTGACTTGTGACAATGAAATTTTGGTTTGCCAAAAAGTTTCCGAAATCGATTTTGGATTTCACTTTTCATTATTTTGGGGGCTTAAAAATGATGTTTTGGTTGGTCTCTGAAAAAATGATTTGTCAAAGTCGAGTTTTAAAAGGCAACTTGCATACAAGTTTGACTAGTGACAATGAAATTTTGGTTTGCCAAAAAGTTTCCGAAATCGATTTTGGATTTCACTTTTCATTATTTTGGGGGCTCAAAAATGATGTTTTGGTTGGTCTCTGAAAAAATGATTTGTCAAAGTCGAGTTTTAAAAGGCAGCTTGCATACAAGTTTGACTAGTGACATTGAAATTTTGGTTTGCCAAAAAGTTTCCGAAATCGATTTTGGATTTCACTTTTCATTATTTTGGGGGCTTAAAAATGATGTTTTGGTTGGTCTCTGAAAAAATGATTTGTCAAAGTCGAGTTTTAAAGGCAACTTGCATACAAGTTTGACTAGTTACATTGAAATGTTGGTTTGCCAAAAAGTTTCCGAAATCGATTTTGGATTTCACTTTTCATTATTTTAGGGGCTTAAAAATGATGTTTTGGTTGGTCTCTGAAAAAATGATTTGCCAAAGTCGAGTTTTAAAAGGCAACTTGCATACAAGTTTGACTTGTGACAATGAAATTTTGGTTTGCCAAAAAGTTTCCGAAATCGATTTTGGATTTCACTTTTCATTATTTTGGGGGCTTAAAAATGATGTTTTGGTTGGTCTCTGAAAAACTGATTTGTCAAAGTCGAGTTTTAAAAGGCAACTTGCATACAAGTTTGACTTGTGACAATGAAATTTTGGTTTGCCAAAAAGTTTCCGAAATCGATTTTGGATTTCACTTTTCATTATTTTGGGGGCTTAAAAATGATGTTTTGGTTGGTCTCTGAAAAAATGATTTGTCAAAGTCGAGTTTTAAAAGGCAACTTGCATACAAGTTTGACTAGTTACATTGAAATGTTGGTTTGCCAAAAAGTTTCCGAAATCGATCGTGGATTGCACTTTTCATTATTTTGGGGGCTTAAAAATGATGGTTTGGTTGGTCTCTGAGAAAATGATTTGTCAAAGTCGAGTTTTAAAAGGCAACTTGCATACAAGTTTGACTAGTGACAATGAAATTTTGGTTTGCCAAAAAGTTTCCGAGATCGATTTTGGATTGCATTTTTCATTATTTTGGGGGCTTAAAAATGATGTTTTGGTTGGTCTCTGAAAAACTGATTTGTCAAAGTCGAGTTTTAAAAGGCAACTTGCATACAAGTTTGACTTGTGACAATGAAATTTTGGTTTGCCAAAAAGTTTCCGAAATCGATTTTGGATTGCATTTTTCATTATTTTGGGGGCTCAAAAATGATGTTTTGGTTGGTCTCTGAAAAAAATGATTTGTCAAAGTCGAGTTTTAAAAGGCAACTTGCATACAAGTTTGACTTGTGACAATGAAATTTTGGTTTGCCAAAAAGTTTCCGAAATCGATTTTGGATTTCACTTTTCATTATTTTGGGGGCTTAAAAATGATGTTTTGGTTGGTCTCTGAAAAAATGATTTGTCAAAGTCGAGTTTTAAAAGGCAACTTGCATACAAGTTTGACTAGTGACAATGACATTTTGGTTTGCCAAAAAGTTTCCGAAATCGATTTTGGATTTCACTTTTCATTATTTTGGGGGCTCAAAAATGATGTTTTGGTTGGTCTCTGAAAAAATGATTTGTCAAAGTCGAGTTTTAAAAGGCAACTTGCATACAAGTTTGACTAGTGCCAATGAAATTTTTGTTTGCCAAAAAGTTTCCGAAATCGATTTTGGATTGCATTTTTCATTATTTTGGGGGCTCAAAAATGATGTTTTGGTTGGTCTCTGAAAAAAATGATTTGTCAAAGTCGAGTTTTAAAAGGCAACTTGCATACAAGTTTGACTAGTGACAATCAAATTTTGGTTTGCCAAAAAGTTTCCAAAATCGATTTTGGATTTTACTTTTAATTATTTTGGGGGCTTTAAAATGATGTTGAGGTGGGTCTCTGAAAAAAAAGATTTGTCAAAGTCGAGTTTTAAAAGGCAACTTGCATACAAGTTTGACTAGTGCCAATGAAATTTTGGTTTGCCAAAAAGTTTCTGAAATCGATTTTGGATTTCACTTTTCATTATTTTGGGGGCTTTAAAATGATGTTGAGGTGGGTCTATGAAAAAAAAGATTTGTCAAAGTCGAGTTTTAAAAGGCAACTTGCATACAAGTTTGACTAGTGCCAATGAAATTTTGGTTTGCCAAAAAGTTTCCGAAATCGATTTTGGATTTCACTTTTCATTATTTTGGGGGCTCAAAAATGATGTTTTGGTTGGTCTCTGAAAAAATGATTTGTCAAAGTTGAGTTTTAAAAGGCAACTTGCATACAAGTTTGACTAGTGACAATGAAATTTTGGATTGCCAAAAAGTTTCCGAAATCGATTTTGGATTTCACTTTTCATTATTTTGGGGGCTCAAAAATGATGTTTTGGTTGGTCTCTGAAAAAATGATTTGTCAAAGTCGAGTTTTAAAAGGCAACTTGCATACAAGTTTGACTAGTGCCAATGAAATTTTGGTTTGCCAAAAAGTTTCCGAAATCGATTTTGGATTTCACTTTTCATTATTTTGGGGGCTCAAAAATGATGTTTTGGTTGGTCTCTGAAAAAATGATTTGTCAAAGTCGAGTATTAAAAGGCAACTTGCATACAAGTTTGACTAGTGACAATGAAATTTTGGTTTGCCAAAAAGTTTCCGAAATCGATTTTGGATTTCACTTTTCATTATTTTGGGGGCTCAAAAATGATGTTTTGGTTGGTCTCTGAAAAAAAGATTTGTCAAAGTCGAGTTTTAAAAGGCAACTTGCATACAAGTTTGACTAGTTACATTGAAATTTTGGTTTGCCAAAAAGTTTCCGAAATCGATTTTGGATTTCACTTTTCATTATTTTGGGGGCTCAAAAATAATGTTTTGGCTGGTCTCTGAAAAAATGATTTGTCAAAGTCGAGTTTTAAAAGGAAACTTGCATACAAGTTTGACTAGTTACATTGAAATTTTGGTTTGCCAAAAAGTTTCCGAAATCGATTTTGGATTTCACTTTTCATTATTTTGGGGGCTCAAAAATGATGTTTTGATTGGTCTCTGAAAAAATGATTTGTCAAAGTCGAGTTTTAAAAGGCAACTTACATACAAGTTTGACTAGTGACAATGAAATTTTGGATTGCCAAAAAGTTTCCGAAATCGATTTTGGATTTCACTTTTCATTATTTTGGGGGCTTAAAAATGATGTTTTGGTTGGTCTCTGAAAAAATGATTTGTCAAAGTCGAGTTTTAAAGGCAACTTGCATACAAGTTTGACTAGTGACAATGAAATTTTGGATTGCCAAAAAGTTTCCGAAATCGATTTTGGATTTCACTTTTCATTATTTTGGGGGCTTAAAAATGATGTTTTGGTTGGTCTCTGAAAAAATGATTTGTCAAAGTCGAGTTTTAAAGGCAACTTGCATACAAGTTTGACTAGTGACAATGAAATTTTGGATTGCCAAAAAGTTTCCGAAATCGATTTTGGATTTCACTTTTCATTATTTTGGGGGCTTTAAAATGATGTTTTGGTTGGTCTCTGAAAAAATGATTTATCAAAGTCGAGTTTTAAAAGGCAGCTTGCATACAAGTTTGACTAGTGACAATGAAATTTTGGTTTGCCAAAAAGTTTCCGAAATCGATTTTGGATTTCACTTTTCATGATTTTGGGGGCTTAAAAATGATGTTTTGGTTGGTCTCTGAAAAAATGATTTGTCAAAGTCGAGTTTTAAAGGCAACTTGCATACAAGTTTGACTAGTGACAATGAAATTTTGGATTGCCAAAAAGTTTCCGAAATCGATTTTGGATTTCACTTTTCATTATTTTGGGGGCTTAAAAATGATGTTTTGGTTGGTCTCTGAAAAAATGATTTGTCAAAGTCGAGTTTTAAAAGGCAACTTGCATACAAGTTTGACTAGTGACAATGAAATTTTGGATTGCCAAAAAGTTTCCGAAATCGATTTTGGATTTCACTTTTCATTATTTTGGGGGCTTGAAAATGATGTTTTGGTTGGTCTCTGAAAAAATGATTTGTCAAAGTCGAGTTTTAAAAGGCAACTTGCATACAAGTTTGACTAGTGACAATGAAATTTTGGTTTGCCAAAAAGTTTCCGAAATCGATTTTGGATTTCACTTTTCATTATTTTGGGGGCTTGAAAATGATGTTTTGGTTGGTCTCTGAAAAAATGATTTGTCAAAGTCGAGTTTTAAAAGGCAACTTGCATACAAGTTTGACTAGTGACAATGAAATTTTGGTTTGCCAAAAAGTTTCCGAAATCGATTTTGGATTTCACTTTTCATTATTTTGGGGGCTCAAAAATGATGTTTTGATTGGTCTCTGAAAAAATGATTTGTCAAAGTCGAGTTTTAAAAGGCAACTTACATACAAGTTTGACTAGTGACAATGAAATTTTGGATTGCCAAAAAGTTTCCGAAATCGATTTTGGATTTCACTTTTCATTATTTTGGGGGCTTAAAAATGATGTTTTGGTTGGTCTCTGAAAAAATGATTTGTCAAAGTCGAGTTTTAAAGGCAACTTGCATACAAGTTTGACTAGTGACAATGAAATTTTGGATTGCCAAAAAGTTTCCGAAATCGATTTTGGATTTCACTTTTCATTATTTTGGGGGCTTTAAAATGATGTTTTGGTTGGTCTCTGAAAAAATGATTTGTCAAAGTCGAGTTTTAAAGGCAACTTGCATACAAGTTTGACTAGTGACAATGAAATTTTGGATTGCCAAAAAGTTTCCGAAATCGATTTTGGATTTCACTTTTCATTATTTTGGGGGCTTGAAAATGATGTTTTGGTTGGTCTCTGAAAAAATGATTTGTCAAAGTCGAGTTTTAAAAGGCAACTTGCATACAAGTTTGACTAGTGACAATGAAATTTTGGTTTGCCAAAAAGTTTCCGAAATCGATTTTGGATTTCACTTTTCATTATTTTGGGGGCTTGAAAATGATGTTTTGGTTGGTCTCTGAAAAAATGATTTGTCAAAGTCGAGTTTTAAAAGGCAACTTGCATACAAGTTTGACTAGTGACAATGAAATTTTGGATTGCCAAAAAGTTTCCGAAATCGATTTTGGATTTCACTCCTCATTATTTTGGGGGCTTAAAATGATGTTTTGGTTGGTCTCTGAAAAAATGATTTTTCAAAGTCGAGTTTTAAATGGCAACTTGCATACAAGTTTGACTAGTGACAATGAAATTTTGGTTTGCCAAAAAGTTTCCGAAATCGATTTTGGATTTCACTCCTCATTATTTTGGGGGCTTGAAAATGATGTTTTGGTTGGTCTCTGAAAAAATGATTTGTCAAAGTCGAGTTTTAAAAGGCAACTTGCATACAAGTTTGACTAGTGACAATGAAATTTTGGTTTGCCAAAAAGTTTCCGAAATCGATTTTGGATTTCACTTTTCATTATTTTGGGGGCTTAAAAATGATGTTTTGGTTGGTCTCTGAAAAAATGATTTGTCAAAGTCGAGTTTTAAAGGCAACTTGCATACAAGTTTGACTAGTGACAATGAAATTTTGGATTGCCAAAAAGTTTCCGAAATCGATTTTGGATTTCACTTTTCATTATTTTGGGGGCTTGAAAATGATGTTTTGGTTGGTCTCTGAAAAAATGATTTGTCAAAGTCGAGTTTTAAAAGACAACTTGCATACAAGTTTGACTAGTGCCAATGAAATTTTGGTTTGCCAAAAAGTTTCCGAAATCGATTTTGGATTGCATTTTTCATTATTTTGGGGGCTTAAAAATGATGTTTTGGTTGGTCTCTGAAAAAATGATTTGTCAAAGTCGAGTTTTAAAGGCAACTTGCATACAAGTTTGACTAGTGACAATGAAATTTTGGATTGCCAAAAAGTTTCCGAAATCGATTTTGGATTTCACTTTTCATTATTTTGGGGGCTTGAAAATGATGTTTTGGTTGGTCTCTGAAAAAATGATTTGTCAAAGTCGAGTTTTAAAAGACAACTTGCATACAAGTTTGACTAGTGACAATGAAATTTTGGTTTGCCAAAAAGTTTCCGAAATCGATTTTGGATTTCACTTTTCATTATTTTGGGGGCTTGAAAATGATGTTTTGGTTGGTCTCTGAAAAAATGATTTGTCAAAGTCGAGTTTTAAAAGGCAACTTGCATACAAGTTTGACTAGTGACAATGAAATTTTGGTTTGCCAAAAAGTTTCCGAAATCGATTTTGGATTTCACTTTTCATTATTTTGGGGGCTCAAAAATGATGTTTTGATTGGTCTCTGAAAAAATGATTTGTCAAAGTCGAGTTTTAAAAGGCAACTTACATACAAGTTTGACTAGTGACAATGACATTTTGGTTTGCCAAAAAGTTTCCGAAATCGATTTTGGATTTCCCTTTTCATTATTTTGGGGGCTCAAAAATGATGTTTTGGTTGGTCTCTGAAAAAATGATTTGTCAAAGTCGAGTTTTAAAAGGCAACTTGCATACAAGTTTGACTAGTGACAATGAAATTTTGGTTTGCCAAAAAGTTTCCGAAATCGATTTTGGATTGCATTTTTCATTATTTTGGGGGCTCAAAAATGATGTTTTGGTTGGTCTCTGAAAAAAATGATTTGTCAAAGTCGAGTTTTAAAAGGCAACTTGCATACAAGTTTGACTTGTGACAATGAAATTTTGGTTTGCCAAAAAGTTTCCGAAATCGATTTTGGATTTCACTTTTCATTATTTTGGGGGCTTAAAAATGATGTTTTGGTTGGTCTCTGAAAAAATGATTTGTCAAAGTCGAGTTTTAAAAGGCAACTTGCATACAAGTTTGACTAGTGACAATGAAATTTTGGTTTGCCAAAAAGTTTCCGAAATCGATTTTGGATTTCACTTTTCATTATTTTGGGGGCTCAAAAATGATGTTTTGGTTGGTCTCTGAAAAAATGATTTGTCAAAGTCGAGTTTTAAAGGCAACTTGCATACAAGTTTGACTAGTTACATTGAAATGTTGGTTTGCCAAAAAGTTTCCGAAATCGATTTTGGATTTCACTTTCATTATTTTAGGGGCTTAAAAATGATGTTTTGGTTGGTCTCTGAAAAAATGATTTGCCAAAGTCGAGTTTTAAAAGGCAACTTGCATACAAGTTTGACTTGTGACAATGAAATTTTGGTTTGCCAAAAAGTTTCCGAAATCGATTTTGGATTTCACTTTTCATTATTTTGGGGGCTTAAAAATGATGTTTTGGTTGGTCTCTGAAAAACTGATTTGTCAAAGTCGAGTTTTAAAAGGCAACTTGCATACAAGTTTGACTTGTGACAATGAAATTTTGGTTTGCCAAAAAGTTTCCGAAATCGATTTTGGATTTCACTTTTCATTATTTTGGGGGCTTGAAAATGATGTTTTGGTTGGTCTCTGAAAAAATGATTTGTCAAAGTCGAGTTTTAAAAGGCAACTTGCATACAAGTTTGACTAGTGACAATGAAATTTTGGTTTGCCAAAAAGTTTCCGAAATCGTTTTTGGAATGCACTTTTCATTATTTTAGGGGCTTAAAAATGATGTTTTGGTTGGTCTCTGAAAAAATGATTTGCCAAAGTCGAGTTTTAAAAGGCAACTTGCATACAAGTTTGACTTGTGACAATGAAATTTTGGTTTGCCAAAAAGTTTCCGAAATCGATTTTGGATTTCACTTTTCATTATTTTGGGGGCTTAAAAATGATGTTTTGGTTGGTCTCTGAAAAAATGATTTGTCAAAGTCGAGTTTTAAAAGGCAACTTGCATACAAGTTTGACTAGTGACAATGACATTTTGGTTTGCCAAAAAGTTTCCGAAATCGATCGTGGATTGCACTTTTCATTATTTTGGGGGCTTAAAAATGATGGTTTGGTTGGTCTCTGAGAAAATGATTTGTCACAGTCGAGTTTTAAAAGGCAACTTGCATACAAGTTTGACTAGTGCCAATGAAATTTTGGTTTGCCAAAAAGTTTCCGAAATCGATTTTGGATTGCATTTTTCATTATTTTGGGGGCTCAAAAATGATGTTTTGGTGGGTCTCTGAAAAAAATGATTTGTCAAAGTCGAGTTTTAAAAGGCAACTTGCATACAAGTTTGACTTGTGACAATGAAATTTTGGTTTGCCAAAAAGTTTCCGAAATCGATTTTTGATTTCACTTTTCATTATTTTGGGGGCTTAAAAATGATGTTTTGGTTGGTCTCTGAAAAAATGATTTGTCAAAGTCGAGTTTTAAAAGGCAACTTGCATACAAGTTTGACTAGTGACAATGACATTTTGGTTTGCCAAAAAGTTTCCGAAATCGATTTTGGATTTCACTTTTCATTATTTTGGGGGCTCAAAAATGATGTTTTGGTTGGTCTCTGAAAAAATGATTTGTCAAAGTCGAGTTTTAAAAGGCAACTTGCATACAAGTTTGACTAGTGCCAATGAAATTTTGGTTTGCCAAAAAGTTTCCGAAATCGATTTTGGATTGCATTTTTCATTATTTTGGGGGCTCAAAAATGATGTTTTGGTTGGTCTCTGAAAAAAATGATTTGTCAAAGTCGAGTTTTAAAAGGCAACTTGCATACAAGTTTGACTAGTGACAATCAAATTTTGGTTTGCCAAAAAGTTTCCAAAATCGATTTTGGATTTTACTTTTAATTATTTTGGAGGCTTTAAAATGATGTTGAGGTGGGTCTCTGAAAAAAAAGATTTGTCAAAGTCGAGTTTTAAAAGGCAACTTGCATACAAGTTTGACTAGTGCCAATGAAATTTTGGTTTGCCAAAAAGTTTCTGAAATCGATTTTGGATTTCACTTTTCATTATTTTGGGGGCTTTAAAATGATGTTGAGGTGGGTCTATGAAAAAAAAGATTTGTCAAAGTCGAGTTTTAAAAGGCAACTTGCATACAAGTTTGACTAGTGCCAATGAAATTTTGGTTTGCCAAAAAGTTTCCGAAATCGATTTTGGATTTCACTTTTCATTATTTTGGGGGCTCAAAAATGATGTTTTGGTTGGTCTCTGAAAAAATGATTTGTCAAAGTTGAGTTTTAAAAGGCAACTTGCATACAAGTTTGACTAGTGACAATGAAATTTTGGATTGCCAAAAAGTTTCCGAAATCGATTTTGGATTTCACTTTTCATTATTTTGGGGGCTCAAAAATAATGTTTTGGTTGGTCTCTGAAAAAATGATTTGTCAAAGTCGAGTTTTAAAAGGCAACTTGCATACAAGTTTGACTAGTGACAATGAAATTTTGGTTTGCCAAAAAGTTTCCGAAATCGATTTTGGATTTCACTTTTCATTATTTTGGGGGCTCAAAAATGATGTTTTGGTTGGTCTCTGAAAAAATGATTTGTCAAAGTCGAGTTTTAAAAGGCAACTTGCATACAAGTTTGACTAGTGCCAATGAAATTTTGGTTTGCCAAAAAGTTTCCGAAATCGATTTTGGATTTCACTTTTCATTATTTTGGGGGCTCAAAAATGATGTTTTGGTTGGTCTCTGAAAAAATGATTTGTCAAAGTCGAGTATTAAAAGGCAACTTGCATACAAGTTTGACTAGTGACAATGAAATTTTGGTTTGCCAAAAAGTTTCCGAAATCGATTTTGGATTTCACTTTTCATTATTTTGGGGGCTCAAAAATGATGTTTTGGTTGGTCTCTGAAAAAATGATTTGTCAAAGTCGAGTTTTAAAAGGCAACTTGCATACAAGTTTGACTAGTTACATTGAAATTTTGGTTTGCCAAAAAGTTTCCGAAATCGATTTTGGATTTCACTTTTCATTATTTTGGGGGCTCAAAAATGATGTTTTGATTGGTCTCTGAAAAAATGATTTGTCAAAGTCGAGTTTTAAAAGGCAACTTACATACAAGTTTGACTAGTGACAATGAAATTTTGGATTGCCAAAAAGTTTCCGAAATCGATTTTGGATTTCACTTTTCATTATTTTGGGGGCTTAAAAATGATGTTTTGGTTGGTCTCTGAAAAAATGATTTGTCAAAGTCGAGTTTTAAAGGCAACTTGCATACAAGTTTGACTAGTGACAATGAAATTTTGGATTGCCAAAAAGTTTCCGAAATCGATTTTGGATTTCACTTTTTATTATTTTGGGGGCTTGAAAATGATGTTTTGGTTGGTCTCTGAAAAAATGATTTGTCAAAGTCGAGTTTTAAAGGGCAGCTTGCATACAAGTTTGACTAGTGACAATGAAATTTTGGTTTGCCAAAAAGTTTCCGAAATCGATTTTGGATTTCACTTTTCATGATTTTGGGGGCTTAAAAATGATGTTTTGGTTGGTCTCTGAAAAAATGATTTGTCAAAGTCGAGTTTTAAAGGCAACTTGCATACAAGTTTGACTAGTGACAATGAAATTTTGGATTGCCAAAAAGTTTCCGAAATCGATTTTGGATTTCACTTTTCATTATTTTGGGGGCTTAAAAATGATGTTTTGGTTGGTCTCTGAAAAAATGATTTGTCAAAGTCGAGTTTTAAAGGCAACTTGCATACAAGTTTGACTAGTGACAATGAAATTTTGGATTGCCAAAAAGTTTCCGAAATCGATTTTGGATTTCACTTTTCATTATTTTGGGGGCTTAAAAATGATGTTTTGGTTGGTCTCTGAAAAAATGATTTGTCAAAGTCGAGTTTTAAAGGCAACTTGCATACAAGTTTGACTAGTGACAATGAAATTTTGGATTGCCAAAAAGTTTCCGAAATCGATTTTGGATTTCACTTTTCATTATTTTGGGGGCTTTAAAATGATGTTTTGGTTGGTCTCTGAAAAAATGATTTGTCAAAGTCGAGTTTTAAAGGCAACTTGCATACAAGTTTGACTAGTGACAATGAAATTTTGGATTGCCAAAAAGTTTCCGAAATCGATTTTGGATTTCACTTTTCATTATTTTGGGGGCTTGAAAATGATGTTTTGGTTGGTCTCTGAAAAAATGATTTGTCAAAGTCGAGTTTTAAAAGGCAACTTGCATACAAGTTTGACTAGTGACAATGAAATTTTGGTTTGCCAAAAAGTTTCCGAAATCGATTTTGGATTTCACTTTTCATTATTTTGGGGGCTTGAAAATGATGTTTTGGTTGGTCTCTGAAAAAATGATTTGTCAAAGTCGAGTTTTAAAAGGCAACTTGCATACAAGTTTGACTAGTGACAATGAAATTTTGGTTTGCCAAAAAGTTTCCGAAATCGATTTTGGATTTCACTTTTCATTATTTTGGGGGCTCAAAAATGATGTTTTGATTGGTCTCTGAAAAAATGATTTTTCAAAGTCGAGTTTTAAAAGGCAACTTACATACAAGTTTGACTAGTGACAATGAAATTTTGGATTGCCAAAAAGTTTCCGAAATCGATTTTGGATTTCACTTTTCATTATTTTGGGGGCTTAAAAATGATGTTTTGGTTGGTCTCTGAAAAAATGATTTGTCAAAGTCGAGTTTTAAAGGCAACTTGCATACAAGTTTGACTAGTGACAATGAAATTTTGGATTGCCAAAAAGTTTCCGAAATCGATTTTGGATTTCACTTTTCATTATTTTGGGGGCTTTAAAATGATGTTTTGGTTGGTCTCTGAAAAAATGATTTATCAAAGTCGAGTTTTAAAAGGCAGCTTGCATACAAGTTTGACTAGTGACAATGAAATTTTGGTTTGCCAAAAAGTTTCCGAAATCGATTTTGGATTTCACTTTTCATTATTTTGGGGGCTTAAAAATGATGTTTTGGTTGGTCTCTGAAAAAATGATTTGTCAAAGTCGAGTTTTAAAGGCAACTTGCATACAAGTTTGACTAGTGACAATGAAATTTTGGATTGCCAAAAAGTTTCCGAAATCGATTTTGGATTTCACTTTTCATTATTTTGGGGGCTTAAAAATGATGTTTTGGTTGGTCTCTGAAAAAATGATTTGTCAAAGTCGAGTTTTAAAGGCAACTTGCATACAAGTTTGACTAGTGACAATGAAATTTTGGATTGCCAAAAAGTTTCCGAAATCGATTTTGGATTTCACTTTTCATTATTTTGGGGGCTTGAAAATGATGTTTTGGTTGGTCTCTGAAAAAATGATTTGTCAAAGTCGAGTTTTAAAAGGCAACTTGCATACAAGTTTGACTAGTGACAATGAAATTTTGGTTTGCCAAAAAGTTTCCGAAATCGATTTTGGATTTCACTTTTCATTATTTTGGGGGCTCAAAAATGATGTTTTGGTTGGTCTCTGAAAAAAAGATTTGTCAAAGTCGAGTTTTAAAAGGCAACTTGCATACAAGTTTGACTAGTTACATTGAAATTTTGGTTTGCCAAAAAGTTTCCGAAATCGATTTTGGATTTCACTTTTCATTATTTTGGGGGCTCAAAAATGATGTTTTGATTGGTCTCTGAAAAAATGATTTGTCAAAGTCGAGTTTTAAAAGGCAACTTACATACAAGTTTGACTAGTGACAATGAAATTTTGGATTGCCAAAAAGTTTCCGAAATCGATTTTGGATTTCACTTTTCATTATTTTGGGGGCTTAAAAATGATGTTTTGGTTGGTCTCTGAAAAAATGATTTGTCAAAGTCGAGTTTTAAAGGCAACTTGCATACAAGTTTGACTAGTGACAATGAAATTTTGGATTGCCAAAAAGTTTCCGAAATCGATTTTGGATTTCACTTTTTATTATTTTGGGGGCTTAAAAATGATGTTTTGGTTGGTCTCTGAAAAAATGATTTGTCAAAGTCGAGTTTTAAAGGGCAGCTTGCATACAAGTTTGACTAGTGACAATGAAATTTTGGTTTGCCAAAAAGTTTCCGAAATCGATTTTGGATTTCACTTTTCATGATTTTGGGGGCTTAAAAATGATGTTTTGGTTGGTCTCTGAAAAAATGATTTGTCAAAGTCGAGTTTTAAAGGCAACTTGCATACAAGTTTGACTAGTGACAATGAAATTTTGGATTGCCAAAAAGTTTCCGAAATCGATTTTGGATTTCACTTTTCATTATTTTGGGGGCTTAAAAATGATGTTTTGGTTGGTCTCTGAAAAAATGATTTGTCAAAGTCGAGTTTTAAAGGCAACTTGCATACAAGTTTGACTAGTGACAATGAAATTTTGGATTGCCAAAAAGTTTCCGAAATCGATTTTGGATTTCACTTTTCATTATTTTGGGGGCTTAAAAATGATGTTTTGGTTGGTCTCTGAAAAAATGATTTGTCAAAGTCGAGTTTTAAAGGCAACTTGCATACAAGTTTGACTAGTGACAATGAAATTTTGGATTGCCAAAAAGTTTCCGAAATCGATTTTGGATTTCACTTTTCATTATTTTGGGGGCTTTAAAATGATGTTTTGGTTGGTCTCTGAAAAAATGATTTGTCAAAGTCGAGTTTTAAAGGCAACTTGCATACAAGTTTGACTAGTGACAATGAAATTTTGGATTGCCAAAAAGTTTCCGAAATCGATTTTGGATTTCACTTTTCATTATTTTGGGGGCTTGAAAATGATGTTTTGGTTGGTCTCTGAAAAAATGATTTGTCAAAGTCGAGTTTTAAAAGGCAACTTGCATACAAGTTTGACTAGTGACAATGAAATTTTGGTTTGCCAAAAAGTTTCCGAAATCGATTTTGGATTTCACTTTTCATTATTTTGGGGGCTTGAAAATGATGTTTTGGTTGGTCTCTGAAAAAATGATTTGTCAAAGTCGAGTTTTAAAAGGCAACTTGCATACAAGTTTGACTAGTGACAATGAAATTTTGGTTTGCCAAAAAGTTTCCGAAATCGATTTTGGATTTCACTTTTCATTATTTTGGGGGCTCAAAAATGATGTTTTGATTGGTCTCTGAAAAAATGATTTTTCAAAGTCGAGTTTTAAAAGGCAACTTACATACAAGTTTGACTAGTGACAATGAAATTTTGGATTGCCAAAAAGTTTCCGAAATCGATTTTGGATTTCACTTTTCATTATTTTGGGGGCTTAAAAATGATGTTTTGGTTGGTCTCTGAAAAAATGATTTGTCAAAGTCGAGTTTTAAAGGCAACTTGCATACAAGTTTGACTAGTGACAATGAAATTTTGGATTGCCAAAAAGTTTCCGAAATCGATTTTGGATTTCACTTTTCATTATTTTGGGGGCTTTAAAATGATGTTTTGGTTGGTCTCTGAAAAAATGATTTATCAAAGTCGAGTTTTAAAAGGCAGCTTGCATACAAGTTTGACTAGTGACAATGAAATTTTGGTTTGCCAAAAAGTTTCCGAAATCGATTTTGGATTTCACTTTTCATTATTTTGGGGGCTTAAAAATGATGTTTTGGTTGGTCTCTGAAAAAATGATTTGTCAAAGTCGAGTTTTAAAGGCAACTTGCATACAAGTTTGACTAGTGACAATGAAATTTTGGATTGCCAAAAAGTTTCCGAAATCGATTTTGGATTTCACTTTTCATTATTTTGGGGGCTTGAAAATGATGTTTTGGTTGGTCTCTGAAAAAATGATTTGTCAAAGTCGAGTTTTAAAAGGCAACTTGCATACAAGTTTGACTAGTGACAATGAAATTTTGGTTTGCCAAAAAGTTTCCGAAATCGATTTTGGATTTCACTTTTCATTATTTTGGGGGCTTGAAAATGATGTTTTGGTTGGTCTCTGAAAAAATGATTTGTCAAAGTCGAGTTTTAAAAGGCAACTTGCATACAAGTTTGACTAGTGACAATGAAATTTTGGTTTGCCAAAAAGTTTCCGAAATCGATTTTGGATTTCACTTTTCATTATTTTGGGGGCTCAAAAATGATGTTTTGGTTGGTCTCTGAAAAAATGATTTATCAAAGTCGAGTTTTAAAAGGCAACTTGCATACAAGTTTGACTAGTGACAATGAAATTTTGGTTTGCCAAAAAGTTTCCGAAATCGATTTTGGATTTCACTTTTCATTATTTTGGGGGCTTGAAAATGATGTTTTGGTTGGTCTCTGAAAAAATGATTTGTCAAAGTCGAGTTTTAAAAGGCAACTTGCATACAAGTTTGACTAGTGACAATGAAATTTTGGTTTGCCAAAAAGTTTCCGAAATCGATTTTGGATTTCACTTTTCATTATTTTGGGGGCTCAAAAATGATGTTTTGATTGGTCTCTGAAAAAATGATTTTTCAAAGTCGAGTTTTAAAAGGCAACTTACATACAAGTTTGACTAGTGACAATGAAATTTTGGATTGCCAAAAAGTTTCCGAAATCGATTTTGGATTTCACTTTTCATTATTTTGGGGGCTTAAAAATGATGTTTTGGTTGGTCTCTGAAAAAATGATTTGTCAAAGTCGAGTTTTAAAGGCAACTTGCATACAAGTTTGACTAGTGACAATGAAATTTTGGATTGCCAAAAAGTTTCCGAAATCGATTTTGGATTTCACTTTTCATTATTTTGGGGGCTTTAAAATGATGTTTTGGTTGGTCTCTGAAAAAATGATTTATCAAAGTCGAGTTTTAAAAGGCAGCTTGCATACAAGTTTGACTAGTGACAATGAAATTTTGGTTTGCCAAAAAGTTTCCGAAATCGATTTTGGATTTCACTTTTCATTATTTTGGGGGCTTGAAAATGATGTTTTGGTTGGTCTCTGAAAAAATGATTTGTCAAAGTCGAGTTTTAAAAGGCAACTTGCATACAAGTTTGACTAGTGACAATGAAATTTTGGTTTGCCAAAAAGTTTCCGAAATCGATTTTGGATTTCACTTTTCATTATTTTGGGGGCTCAAAAATGATGTTTTGATTGGTCTCTGAAAAAATGATTTGTCAAAGTCGAGTTTTAAAAGGCAACTTACATACAAGTTTGACTAGTGACAATGAAATTTTGGATTGCCAAAAAGTTTCCGAAATCGATTTTGGATTTCACTTTTCATTATTTTGGGGGCTTAAAAATGATGTTTTGGTTGGTCTCTGAAAAAATGATTTGTCAAAGTCGAGTTTTAAAGGCAACTTGCATACAAGTTTGACTAGTGACAATAAAATTTTGGTTTGCCAAAAAGTTTCCGAAATCGATTTTGGATTTCACTTTTCATTATTTCGGGGGCTTAAAAATGATGTTTTGGTTGGTCTCTGAAAAAATGATTTGTCAAAGTCGAGTTTTAAAAGGCAACTTGCATACAAGTTTGACTAGTGACAATGAAATTTTGGTTTGCCAAAAAGTTTCCGAAATCGATTTTGGATTTCACTTTTCATTATTTTGGGGGCTCAAAAATGATGTTTTGGTTGGTCTCTGAAAAAATGATTTGTCAAAGTCGAGTTTTAAAAGGCAGCTTGCATACAAGTTTGACTAGTGACATTGAAATTTTGGTTTGCCAAAAAGTTTCCGAAATCGATTTTGGATTTCTTTTTTCATTATTTTGGGGGCTTAAAAATGATGTTTTGGTTGGTCTCTGAAAAAATGATTTGTCAAAGTCGAGTTTTAAAGGCAACTTGCATACAAGTTTGACTAGTTACATTGAAATGTTGGTTTGCCAAAAAGTTTCCGAAATCGATTTTGGATTTCACTTTTCATTATTTTGGGGGCTTGAAAATGATGTTTTGGTTGGTCTCTGAAAAAATGATTTGTCAAAGTCGAGTTTTAAAAGGCAACTTGCATACAAGTTTGACTAGTGACAATGAAATTTTGGTTTGCCAAAAAGTTTCCGAAATCGATTTTGGATTTCACTTTTCATTATTTTGGGGGCTTGAAAATGATGTTTTGGTTGGTCTCTGAAAAAATGATTTGTCAAAGTCGAGTTTTAAAAGGCAACTTGCATACAAGTTTGACTAGTGACAATGAAATTTTGGTTTGCCAAAAAGTTTCCGAAATCGATTTTGGATTTCACTTTTCATTATTTTGGGGGCTCAAAAATGATGTTTTGGTTGGTCTCTGAAAAAATGATTTATCAAAGTCGAGTTTTAAAAGGCAACTTGCATACAAGTTTGACTAGTGACAATGAAATTTTGGTTTGCCAAAAAGTTTCCGAAATCGATTTTGGATTTCACTTTTCATTATTTTGGGGGCTTGAAAATGATGTTTTGGTTGGTCTCTGAAAAAATGATTTGTCAAAGTCGAGTTTTAAAAGGCAACTTGCATACAAGTTTGACTAGTGACAATGAAATTTTGGTTTGCCAAAAAGTTTCCGAAATCGATTTTGGATTTCACTTTTCATTATTTTGGGGGCTCAAAAATGATGTTTTGATTGGTCTCTGAAAAAATGATTTTTCAAAGTCGAGTTTTAAAAGGCAACTTACATACAAGTTTGACTAGTGACAATGAAATTTTGGATTGCCAAAAAGTTTCCGAAATCGATTTTGGATTTCACTTTTCATTATTTTGGGGGCTTAAAAATGATGTTTTGGTTGGTCTCTGAAAAAATGATTTGTCAAAGTCGAGTTTTAAAGGCAACTTGCATACAAGTTTGACTAGTGACAATGAAATTTTGGATTGCCAAAAAGTTTCCGAAATCGATTTTGGATTTCACTTTTCATTATTTTGGGGGCTTTAAAATGATGTTTTGGTTGGTCTCTGAAAAAATGATTTATCAAAGTCGAGTTTTAAAAGGCAGCTTGCATACAAGTTTGACTAGTGACAATGAAATTTTGGTTTGCCAAAAAGTTTCCGAAATCGATTTTGGATTTCACTTTTCATTATTTTGGGGGCTTGAAAATGATGTTTTGGTTGGTCTCTGAAAAAATGATTTGTCAAAGTCGAGTTTTAAAAGGCAACTTGCATACAAGTTTGACTAGTGACAATGAAATTTTGGTTTGCCAAAAAGTTTCCGAAATCGATTTTGGATTTCACTTTTCATTATTTTGGGGGCTCAAAAATGATGTTTTGATTGGTCTCTGAAAAAATGATTTGTCAAAGTCGAGTTTTAAAAGGCAACTTACATACAAGTTTGACTAGTGACAATGAAATTTTGGATTGCCAAAAAGTTTCCGAAATCGATTTTGGATTTCACTTTTCATTATTTTGGGGGCTTAAAAATGATGTTTTGGTTGGTCTCTGAAAAAATGATTTGTCAAAGTCGAGTTTTAAAGGCAACTTGCATACAAGTTTGACTAGTGACAATAAAATTTTGGTTTGCCAAAAAGTTTCCGAAATCGATTTTGGATTTCACTTTTCATTATTTCGGGGGCTTAAATGATGTTTTGGTTGGTCTCTGAAAAAATGATTTGTCAAAGTCGAGTTTTAAAAGGCAACTTGCATACAAGTTTGACTAGTGACAATGAAATTTTGGTTTGCCAAAAAGTTTCCGAAATCGATTTTGGATTTCACTTTTCATTATTTTGGGGGCTTTAAAATGATGTTTTGGTTGGTCTCTGAAAAAATGATTTATCAAAGTCGAGTTTTAAAAGGCAGCTTGCATACAAGTTTGACTAGTGACAATGAAATTTTGGTTTGCCAAAAAGTTTCCGAAATCGATTTTGGATTTCACTTTTCATTATTTTGGGGGCTTAAAAATGATGTTTTGGTTGGTCTCTGAAAAAATGATTTGTCAAAGTCGAGTTTTAAAGGCAACTTGCATACAAGTTTGACTAGTGACAATGAAATTTTGGATTGCCAAAAAGTTTCCGAAATCGATTTTGGATTTCACTTTTCATTATTTTGGGGGCTTGAAAATGATGTTTTGGTTGGTCTCTGAAAAAATGATTTGTCAAAGTCGAGTTTTAAAAGGCAACTTGCATACAAGTTTGACTAGTGACAATGAAATTTTGGTTTGCCAAAAAGTTTCCGAAATCGATTTTGGATTTCACTTTTCATTATTTTGGGGGCTTGAAAATGATGTTTTGGTTGGTCTCTGAAAAAATGATTTGTCAAAGTCGAGTTTTAAAAGGCAACTTGCATACAAGTTTGACTAGTGACAATGAAATTTTGGTTTGCCAAAAAGTTTCCGAAATCGATTTTGGATTTCACTTTTCATTATTTTGGGGGCTCAAAAATGATGTTTTGGTTGGTCTCTGAAAAAATGATTTATCAAAGTCGAGTTTTAAAAGGCAACTGGCATACAAGTTTGACTAGTGACAATGAAATTTTGGTTTGCCAAAAAGTTTCCGAAATCGATTTTGGATTTCACTTTTCATTATTTTGGGGGCTTGAAAATGATGTTTTGGTTGGTCTCTGAAAAAATGATTTGTCAAAGTCGAGTTTTAAAAGGCAACTTGCATACAAGTTTGACTAGTGACAATGAAATTTTGGTTTGCCAAAAAGTTTCCGAAATCGATTTTGGATTTCACTTTTCATTATTTTGGGGGCTCAAAAATGATGTTTTGATTGGTCTCTGAAAAAATGATTTTTCAAAGTCGAGTTTTAAAAGGCAACTTACATACAAGTTTGACTAGTGACAATGAAATTTTGGATTGCCAAAAAGTTTCCGAAATCGATTTTGGATTTCACTTTTCATTATTTTGGGGGCTTAAAAATGATGTTTTGGTTGGTCTCTGAAAAAATGATTTGTCAAAGTCGAGTTTTAAAGGCAACTTGCATACAAGTTTGACTAGTGACAATGAAATTTTGGATTGCCAAAAAGTTTCCGAAATCGATTTTGGATTTCACTTTTCATTATTTTGGGGGCTTTAAAATGATGTTTTGGTTGGTCTCTGAAAAAATGATTTATCAAAGTCGAGTTTTAAAAGGCAGCTTGCATACAAGTTTGACTAGTGACAATGAAATTTTGGTTTGCCAAAAAGTTTCCGAAATCGATTTTGGATTTCACTTTTCATTATTTTGGGGGCTTGAAAATGATGTTTTGGTTGGTCTCTGAAAAAATGATTTGTCAAAGTCGAGTTTTAAAAGGCAACTTGCATACAAGTTTGACTAGTGACAATGAAATTTTGGTTTGCCAAAAAGTTTCCGAAATCGATTTTGGATTTCACTTTTCATTATTTTGGGGGCTCAAAAATGATGTTTTGATTGGTCTCTGAAAAAATGATTTGTCAAAGTCGAGTTTTAAAAGGCAACTTACATACAAGTTTGACTAGTGACAATGAAATTTTGGATTGCCAAAAAGTTTCCGAAATCGATTTTGGATTTCACTTTTCATTATTTTGGGGGCTTAAAAATGATGTTTTGGTTGGTCTCTGAAAAAATGATTTGTCAAAGTCGAGTTTTAAAGGCAACTTGCATACAAGTTTGACTAGTGACAATAAAATTTTGGTTTGCCAAAAAGTTTCCGAAATCGATTTTGGATTTCACTTTTCATTATTTCGGGGGCTTGAAAATGATGTTTTGGTTGGTCTCTGAAAAAATGATTTGTCAAAGTCGAGTTTTAAAAGGCAACTTGCATACAAGTTTGACTAGTGACAATGAAATTTTGGTTTGCCAAAAAGTTTCCGAAATCGATTTTGGATTTCACTTTTCATTATTTTGGGGGCTCAAAAATGATGTTTTGGTTGGTCTCTGAAAAAATGATTTGTCAAAGTCGAGTTTTAAAAGGCAGCTTGCATACAAGTTTGACTAGTGACATTGAAATTTTGGTTTGCCAAAAAGTTTCCGAAATCGATTTTGGATTTCTTTTTTCATTATTTTGGGGGCTTAAAAATGATGTTTTGGTTGGTCTCTGAAAAAATGATTTGTCAAAGTCGAGTTTTAAAGGCAACTTGCATACAAGTTTGACTAGTTACATTGAAATGTTGGTTTGCCAAAAAGTTTCCGAAATCGATTTTGGATTTCACTTTTCATTATTTTGGGGGCTTGAAAATGATGTTTTGGTTGGTCTCTGAAAAAATGATTTGTCAAAGTCGAGTTTTAAAAGGCAACTTGCATACAAGTTTGACTAGTGACAATGAAATTTTGGTTTGCCAAAAAGTTTCCGAAATCGATTTTGGATTTCACTTTTCATTATTTTGGGGGCTTGAAAATGATGTTTTGGTTGGTCTCTGAAAAAATGATTTGTCAAAGTCGAGTTTTAAAAGGCAACTTGCATACAAGTTTGACTAGTGACAATGAAATTTTGGTTTGCCAAAAAGTTTCCGAAATCGATTTTGGATTTCACTTTTCATTATTTTGGGGGCTCAAAAATGATGTTTTGGTTGGTCTCTGAAAAAATGATTTATCAAAGTCGAGTTTTAAAAGGCAACTTGCATACAAGTTTGACTAGTGACAATGAAATTTTGGTTTGCCAAAAAGTTTCCGAAATCGATCGTGGATTGCACTTTTCATTATTTTGGGGGCTTAAAAATGATGGTTTGGTTGGTCTCTGAGAAAATGATTTGTCAAAGTCGAGTTTTAAAAGGCAACTTGCATACAAGTTTGACTAGTGACAATGAAATTTTGGTTTGCCAAAAAGTTTCCGAAATCGATTTTGGATTTCACTTTTCATTATTTTGGGGGCTCAAAAATGATGTTTTGATTGGTCTCTGAAAAAATGATTTTTCAAAGTCGAGTTTTAAAAGGCAACTTACATACAAGTTTGACTAGTGACAATGAAATTTTGGATTGCCAAAAAGTTTCCGAAATCGATTTTGGATTTCACTTTTCATTATTTTGGGGGCTCAAAAATGATGTTTTGGTTGGTCTCTGAAAAAATGATTTGTCAAAGTCGAGTTTTAAAAGGCAACTTGCATACAAGTTTGACTAGTGCCAATGAAATTTTGGTTTGCCAAAAAGTTTCCGAAATCGATTTTGGATTGCATTTTTCATTATTTTGGGGGCTCAAAAATGATGTTTTGGTTGGTCTCTGAAAAAAAAGATTTGTCAAAGTCGAGTTTTAAAAGGCAACTTGCATACAAGTTTGACTAGTGACAATCAAATTTTGGTTTGCCAAAAAGTTTCCGAAATCGATTTTGGATTTCACTTTTCATTATTTTGGGGGCTTTAAAATGATGTTGAGGTGGGTCTATGAAAAAAAAGATTTGTCAAAGTCGAGTTTTAAAAGGCAACTTGCATACAAGTTTGACTAGTGACAATCAAATTTTGGTTTGCCAAAAAGTTTCCAAAATCGATTTTGGATTTTACTTTTAATTATTTTGGGGGCTTTAAAATGATGTTGAGGTGGGTCTCTGAAAAAAAAGATTTGTCAAAGTCGAGTTTTAAAAGGCAACTTGCATACAAGTTTGACTAGTGCCAATGAAATTTTGGTTTGCCAAAAAGTTTCCGAAATCGATTTTGGATTTCACTTTTCATTATTTTGGGGGCTCAAAAATGATGTTTTGGTTGGTCTCTGAAAAAATGATTTGTCAAAGTCGAGTTTTAAAAGGCAACTTGCATACAAGTTTGACTAGTGACAATGAAATTTTGGTTTGCCAAAAAGTTTCCGAAATCGATTTTGGATTTCACTTTTCATTATTTTGGGGGCTCAAAAATGATGTTTTGGTTGGTCTCTGAAAAAATGATTTGTCAAAGTCGAGTTTTAAAAGGCAACTTGCATACAAGTTTGACTAGTGCCAATGAAATTTTGGTTTGCCAAAAAGTTTCCGAAATCGATTTTGGATTTCACTTTTCATTATTTTGGGGGCTCAAAAATGATGTTTTGGTTGGTCTCTGAAAAAATGATTTGTCAAAGTCGAGTATTAAAAGGCAACTTGCATACAAGTTTGACTAGTGACAATGAAATTTTGGTTTGCCAAAAAGTTTCCGAAATCGATTTTGGATTTCACTTTTCATTATTTTGGGGGCTCAAAAATGATGTTTTGGTTGGTCTCTGAAAAAATGATTTGTCAAAGTCGAGTTTTAAAAGGCAACTTGCATACAAGTTTGACTAGTGCCAATGAAATTTTGGTTTGCCAAAAAGTTTCCGAAATCGATTTTGGATTTCACTTTTCATTATTTTGGGGGCTCAAAAATGATGTTTTGGTTGGTCTCTGAAAAAATGATTTGTCAAAGTCGAGTATTAAAAGGCAACTTGCATACAAGTTTGACTAGTGACAATGAAATTTTGGTTTGCCAAAAAGTTTCCGAAATCGATTTTGGATTTCACTTTTCATTATTTTGGGGGCTCAAAAATGATGTTTTGGTTGGTCTCTGAAAAAATGATTTGTCAAAGTCGAGTTTTAAAGGCAACTTGCATACAAGTTTGACTAGTGACAATGAAATTTTGGATTGCCAAAAAGTTTCCGAAATCGATTTTGGATTTCACTTTTCATTATTTTGGGGGCTTTAAAATGATGTTTTGGTTGGTCTCTGAAAAAATGATTTATCAAAGTCGAGTTTTAAAAGGCAGCTTGCATACAAGTTTGACTAGTGACAATGAAATTTTGGTTTGCCAAAAAGTTTCCGAAATCGATTTTGGATTTCACTTTTCATTATTTTGGGGGCTTAAAAATGATGTTTTGGTTGGTCTCTGAAAAAATGATTTGTCAAAGTCGAGTTTTAAAGGCAACTTGCATACAAGTTTGACTAGTGACAATGAAATTTTGGATTGCCAAAAAGTTTCCGAAATCGATTTTGGATTTCACTTTTCATTATTTTGGGGGCTTAAAAATGATGTTTTGGTTGGTCTCTGAAAAAATGATTTGTCAAAGTCGAGTTTTAAAGGCAACTTGCATACAAGTTTGACTAGTGACAATGAAATTTTGGATTGCCAAAAAGTTTCCGAAATCGATTTTGGATTTCACTTTTCATTATTTTGGGGGCTTGAAAATGATGTTTTGGTTGGTCTCTGAAAAAATGATTTGTCAAAGTCGAGTTTTAAAAGGCAACTTGCATACAAGTTTGACTAGTGACAATGAAATTTTGGTTTGCCAAAAAGTTTCCGAAATCGATTTTGGATTTCACTTTTCATTATTTTGGGGGCTTAAAAATGATGTTTTGGTTGGTCTCTGAAAAAATGATTTGTCAAAGTCGAGTTTTAAAAGGCAACTTGCATACAAGTTTGACTAGTGACAATGAAATTTTGGTTTGCCAAAAAGTTTCCGAAATCGATTTTGGATTTCACTTTTCATTATTTTGGGGGCTCAAA
The DNA here is from genome assembly GCF_943734725.1 of Anopheles marshallii. Classification (NCBI taxonomy): domain Eukaryota; kingdom Metazoa; phylum Arthropoda; class Insecta; order Diptera; family Culicidae; genus Anopheles; species Anopheles marshallii. Next base: position 38,831 of record NW_026525894.1, on the reverse strand, counting down.
AATGATGTTTTGGTTGGTCTCTGAAAAAATGATTTGTCAAAGTCGAGTTTTAAAGGCAACTTGCATACAAGTTTGACTAGTGACAATGAAATTTTGGATTGCCAAAAAGTTTCCGAAATCGATTTTGGATTTCACTTTTCATTATTTTGGGGGCTTTAAAATGATGTTTTGGTTGGTCTCTGAAAAAATGATTTATCAAAGTCGAGTTTTAAAAGGCAACTTGCTTACAAGTTTGACTAGTGACAATGAAATTTTGGTTTGCCAAAAAGTTTCCGAAATCGATTTTGGATTTCACTTTTCATTATTTTGGGGGCTTAAAAATGATGATTTGGTTGGTCTCTGAAAAAATGATTTGTCAAAGTCGAGTTTTAAAAGGCAACTTGCATACAAGTTTGACTAGTGACAATGAAATTTTGGTTTGCCAAAAAGTTTCCGAAATCGATTTTGGATTTCACTTTTCATTATTTTGGGGGCTTAAAAATGATGTTTTGGTTGGTCTCTGAAAAAATGATTTGTCAAAGTCGAGTTTTAAAAGGCAACTTGCATACAAGTTTGACTAGTGACAATGAAATTTTGGTTTGCCAAAAAGTTTCCGAAATCGATTTTGGATTTCACTTTTCATTATTTTGGGGGCTCAAAAATGATGTTTTGATTGGTCTCTGAAAAAATGATTTGTCAAAGTCGAGTTTTAAAAGGCAACTTACATACAAGTTTGACTAGTGACAATGAAATTTTGGATTGCCAAAAAGTTTCCGAAATCGATTTTGGATTTCACTTTTCATTATTTTGGGGGCTTAAAAATGATGTTTTGGTTGGTCTCTGAAAAAATGATTTGTCAAAGTCGAGTTTTAAAGGCAACTTGCATACAAGTTTGACTAGTGACAATAAAATTTTGGTTTGCCAAAAAGTTTCCGAAATCGATTTTGGATTTCACTTTTCATTATTTCGGGGGCTTGAAAATGATGTTTTGGTTGGTCTCTGAAAAAATGATTTGTCAAAGTCGAGTTTTAAAAGGCAACTTGCATACAAGTTTGACTAGTGACAATGAAATTTTGGTTTGCCAAAAAGTTTCCGAAATCGATTTTGGATTTCACTTTTCATTATTTTGGGGGCTCAAAAATGATGTTTTGGTTGGTCTCTGAAAAAATGATTTGTCAAAGTCGAGTTTTAAAAGGCAGCTTGCATACAAGTTTGACTAGTGACATTGAAATTTTGGTTTGCCAAAAAGTTTCCGAAATCGATTTTGGATTTCACTTTTCATTATTTTGGGGGCTCAAAAATGATGTTTTGGTTGGTCTCTGAAAAAATGATTTGTCAAAGTCGAGTTTTAAAGGCAACTTGCATACAAGTTTGACTAGTGACAATGAAATTTTGGATTGCCAAAAAGTTTCCGAAATCGATTTTGGATTTCACTTTTCATTATTTTGGGGGCTTTAAAATGATGTTTTGGTTGGTCTCTGAAAAAATGATTTATCAAAGTCGAGTTTTAAAAGGCAGCTTGCATACAAGTTTGACTAGTGACAATGAAATTTTGGTTTGCCAAAAAGTTTCCGAAATCGATTTTGGATTTCACTTTTCATTATTTTGGGGGCTTAAAAATGATGTTTTGGTTGGTCTCTGAAAAAATGATTTGTCAAAGTCGAGTTTTAAAGGCAACTTGCATACAAGTTTGACTAGTGACAATGAAATTTTGGATTGCCAAAAAGTTTCCGAAATCGATTTTGGATTTCACTTTTCATTATTTTGGGGGCTTAAAAATGATGTTTTGGTTGGTCTCTGAAAAAATGATTTGTCAAAGTCGAGTTTTAAAGGCAACTTGCATACAAGTTTGACTAGTGACAATGAAATTTTGGATTGCCAAAAAGTTTCCGAAATCGATTTTGGATTTCACTTTTCATTATTTTGGGGGCTTGAAAATGATGTTTTGGTTGGTCTCTGAAAAAATGATTTGTCAAAGTCGAGTTTTAAAAGGCAACTTGCATACAAGTTTGACTAGTGACAATGAAATTTTGGTTTGCCAAAAAGTTTCCGAAATCGATTTTGGATTTCACTTTTCATTATTTCGGGGGCTTGAAAATGATGTTTTGGTTGGTCTCTGAAAAAATGATTTGTCAAAGTCGAGTTTTAAAAGGCAACTTGCATACAAGTTTGACTAGTGACAATGAAATTTTGGTTTGCCAAAAAGTTTCCGAAATCGATTTTGGATTTCACTTTTCATTATTTTGGGGGCTCAAAAATGATGTTTTGGTTGGTCTCTGAAAAAATGATTTGTCAAAGTCGAGTTTTAAAAGGCAGCTTGCATACAAGTTTGACTAGTGACATTGAAATTTTGGTTTGCCAAAAAGTTTCCGAAATCGATTTTGGATTTCACTTTTCATTATTTTGGGGGCTCAAAAATGATGTTTTGGTTGGTCTCTGAAAAAATGATTTGTCAAAGTCGAGTTTTAAAGGCAACTTGCATACAAGTTTGACTAGTGACAATGAAATTTTGGATTGCCAAAAAGTTTCCGAAATCGATTTTGGATTTCACTTTTCATTATTTTGGGGGCTTTAAAATGATGTTTTGGTTGGTCTCTGAAAAAATGATTTATCAAAGTCGAGTTTTAAAAGGCAGCTTGCATACAAGTTTGACTAGTGACAATGAAATTTTGGTTTGCCAAAAAGTTTCCGAAATCGATTTTGGATTTCACTTTTCATTATTTTGGGGGCTTAAAAATGATGTTTTGGTTGGTCTCTGAAAAAATGATTTGTCAAAGTCGAGTTTTAAAGGCAACTTGCATACAAGTTTGACTAGTGACAATGAAATTTTGGATTGCCAAAAAGTTTCCGAAATCGATTTTGGATTTCACTTTTCATTATTTTGGGGGCTTAAAAATGATGTTTTGGTTGGTCTCTGAAAAAATGATTTGTCAAAGTCGAGTTTTAAAGGCAACTTGCATACAAGTTTGACTAGTGACAATGAAATTTTGGATTGCCAAAAAGTTTCCGAAATCGATTTTGGATTTCACTTTTCATTATTTTGGGGGCTCAAAAATGATGTTTTGGTTGGTCTCTGAAAAAATGATTTGTCAAAGTCGAGTTTTAAAGGCAACTTGCATACAAGTTTGACTAGTGACAATGAAATTTTGGATTGCCAAAAAGTTTCCGAAATCGATTTTGGATTTCACTTTTCATTATTTTGGGGGCTCAAAAATGATGTTTTGGTTGGTCTCTGAAAAAATGATTTGTCAAAGTCGAGTTTTAAAGGCAACTTGCATACAAGTTTGACTAGTGACAATGAAATTTTGGATTGCCAAAAAGTTTCCGAAATCGATTTTGGATTTCACTTTTCATTATTTTGGGGGCTCAAAAATGATGTTTTGGTTGGTCTCTGAAAAAATGATTTGTCAAAGTCGAGTTTTAAAAGGCAGCTTGCATACAAGTTTGACTAGTGACATTGAAATTTTGGTTTGCCAAAAAGTTTCCGAAATCGATTTTGGATTTCACTTTTCATTATTTTGGGGGCTCAAAAATGATGTTTTGGTTGGTCTCTGAAAAAATGATTTGTCAAAGTCGAGTTTTAAAGGCAACTTGCATACAAGTTTGACTAGTGACAATGAAATTTTGGATTGCCAAAAAGTTTCCGAAATCGATTTTGGATTTCACTTTTCATTATTTTGGGGGCTTTAAAATGATGTTTTGGTTGGTCTCTGAAAAAATGATTTATCAAAGTCGAGTTTTAAAAGGCAGCTTGCATACAAGTTTGACTAGTGACAATGAAATTTTGGTTTGCCAAAAAGTTTCCGAAATCGATTTTGGATTTCACTTTTCATTATTTCGGGGGCTTGAAAATGATGTTTTGGTTGGTCTCTGAAAAAATGATTTGTCAAAGTCGAGTTTTAAAAGGCAACTTGCATACAAGTTTGACTAGTGACAATGAAATTTTGGTTTGCCAAAAAGTTTCCGAAATCGATTTTGGATTTCACTTTTCATTATTTTGGGGGCTCAAAAATGATGTTTTGGTTGGTCTCTGAAAAAATGATTTGTCAAAGTCGAGTTTTAAAAGGCAGCTTGCATACAAGTTTGACTAGTGACATTGAAATTTTGGTTTGCCAAAAAGTTTCCGAAATCGATTTTGGATTTCACTTTTCATTATTTTGGGGGCTCAAAAATGATGTTTTGGTTGGTCTCTGAAAAAATGATTTGTCAAAGTCGAGTTTTAAAGGCAACTTGCATACAAGTTTGACTAGTGACAATGAAATTTTGGATTGCCAAAAAGTTTCCGAAATCGATTTTGGATTTCACTTTTCATTATTTTGGGGGCTTTAAAATGATGTTTTGGTTGGTCTCTGAAAAAATGATTTATCAAAGTCGAGTTTTAAAAGGCAGCTTGCATACAAGTTTGACTAGTGACAATGAAATTTTGGTTTGCCAAAAAGTTTCCGAAATCGATTTTGGATTTCACTTTTCATTATTTTGGGGGCTTAAAAATGATGTTTTGGTTGGTCTCTGAAAAAATGATTTGTCAAAGTCGAGTTTTAAAGGCAACTTGCATACAAGTTTGACTAGTGACAATGAAATTTTGGATTGCCAAAAAGTTTCCGAAATCGATTTTGGATTTCACTTTTCATTATTTTGGGGGCTTAAAAATGATGTTTTGGTTGGTCTCTGAAAAAATGATTTGTCAAAGTCGAGTTTTAAAGGCAACTTGCATACAAGTTTGACTAGTGACAATGAAATTTTGGATTGCCAAAAAGTTTCCGAAATCGATTTTGGATTTCACTTTTCATTATTTTGGGGGCTTGAAAATGATGTTTTGGTTGGTCTCTGAAAAAATGATTTGTCAAAGTCGAGTTTTAAAAGGCAACTTGCATACAAGTTTGACTAGTGACAATGAAATTTTGGTTTGCCAAAAAGTTTCCGAAATCGATTTTGGATTTCACTTTTCATTATTTTGGGGGCTTAAAAATGATGTTTTGGTTGGTCTCTGAAAAAATGATTTGTCAAAGTCGAGTTTTAAAAGGCAACTTGCATACAAGTTTGACTAGTGACAATGAAATTTTGGTTTGCCAAAAAGTTTCCGAAATCGATTTTGGATTTCACTTTTCATTATTTTGGGGGCTCAAAAATGATGTTTTGGTTGGTCTCTGAAAAAATGATTTGTCAAAGTCGAGTTTTAAAGGCAACTTGCATACAAGTTTGACTAGTGACAATGAAATTTTGGATTGCCAAAAAGTTTCCGAAATCGATTTTGGATTTCACTTTTCATTATTTTGGGGGCTTTAAAATGATGTTTTGGTTGGTCTCTGAAAAAATGATTTATCAAAGTCGAGTTTTAAAAGGCAACTTGCTTACAAGTTTGACTAGTGACAATGAAATTTTGGTTTGCCAAAAAGTTTCCGAAATCGATTTTGGATTTCACTTTTCATTATTTTGGGGGCTTAAAAATGATGATTTGGTTGGTCTCTGAAAAAATGATTTGTCAAAGTCGAGTTTTAAAAGGCAACTTGCATACAAGTTTGACTAGTGACAATGAAATTTTGGTTTGCCAAAAAGTTTCCGAAATCGATTTTGGATTTCACTTTTCATTATTTTGGGGGCTTAAAAATGATGTTTTGGTTGGTCTCTGAAAAAATGATTTGTCAAAGTCGAGTTTTAAAAGGCAACTTGCATACAAGTTTGACTAGTGACAATGAAATTTTGGTTTGCCAAAAAGTTTCCGAAATCGATTTTGGATTTCACTTTTCATTATTTTGGGGGCTCAAAAATGATGTTTTGATTGGTCTCTGAAAAAATGATTTGTCAAAGTCGAGTTTTAAAAGGCAACTTACATACAAGTTTGACTAGTGACAATGAAATTTTGGATTGCCAAAAAGTTTCCGAAATCGATTTTGGATTTCACTTTTCATTATTTTGGGGGCTTAAAAATGATGTTTTGGTTGGTCTCTGAAAAAATGATTTGTCAAAGTCGAGTTTTAAAGGCAACTTGCATACAAGTTTGACTAGTGACAATAAAATTTTGGTTTGCCAAAAAGTTTCCGAAATCGATTTTGGATTTCACTTTTCATTATTTCGGGGGCTTGAAAATGATGTTTTGGTTGGTCTCTGAAAAAATGATTTGTCAAAGTCGAGTTTTAAAAGGCAACTTGCATACAAGTTTGACTAGTGACAATGAAATTTTGGTTTGCCAAAAAGTTTCCGAAATCGATTTTGGATTTCACTTTTCATTATTTTGGGGGCTCAAAAATGATGTTTTGGTTGGTCTCTGAAAAAATGATTTGTCAAAGTCGAGTTTTAAAAGGCAGCTTGCATACAAGTTTGACTAGTGACATTGAAATTTTGGTTTGCCAAAAAGTTTCCGAAATCGATTTTGGATTTCTTTTTTCATTATTTTGGGGGCTTAAAAATGATGTTTTGGTTGGTCTCTGAAAAAATGATTTGTCAAAGTCGAGTTTTAAAGGCAACTTGCATACAAGTTTGACTAGTTACATTGAAATGTTGGTTTGCCAAAAAGTTTCCGAAATCGATTTTGGATTTCACTTTTCATTATTTTGGGGGCTTAAAAATGATGTTTTGGTTGGTCTCTGAAAAAATGATTTGCCAAAGTCGAGTTTTAAAAGGCAACTTGCATACAAGTTTGACTTGTGACAATGAAATTTTGGTTTGCCAAAAAGTTTCCGAAATCGATTTTGGATTTCACTTTTCATTATTTTGGGGGCTTAAAAATAATGTTTTGGTTGGTCTCTGAAAAACTGATTTGTCAAAGTCGAGTTTTAAAAGGCAACTTGCATACAAGTTTGACTTGTGACAATGAAATTTTGGTTTGCCAAAAAGTTTCCGAAATCGATTTTGGATTTCACTTTTCATTATTTTGGGGGCTTAAAAATGATGTTTTGGTTGGTCTCTGAAAAAATGATTTGTCAAAGTCGAGTTTTAAAAGGCAACTTGCATACAAGTTTGACTAGTGACAATGACATTTTGGTTTGCCAAAAAGTTTCCGAAATCGATCGTGGATTGCACTTTTCATTATTTTGGGGGCTTAAAAATGATGGTTTGGTTGGTCTCTGAGAAAATGATTTGTCAAAGTCGAGTTTTAAAAGGCAACTTGCATACAAGTTTGACTAGTGACAATGAAATTTTGGTTTGCCAAAAAGTTTCCGAAATCGATTTTGGATTTCACTTTTCATTATTTTGGGGGCTTAAAAATGATGTTTTGGTTGGTCTCTGAAAAAATGATTTGTCAAAGTCGAGTTTTAAAGGCAACTTGCATACAAGTTTGACTAGTGACAATGAAATTTTGGTTTGCCAAAAAGTTTCCGAAATCGATTTTGGATTTCACTTTTCATTATTTTGGGGGCTCAAAAATGATGTTTTGGTTGGTCTCTGAAAAAATGATTTGTCAAAGTCGAGTTTTAAAAGGCAACTTGCATACAAGTTTGACTAGTGCCAATGAAATTTTGGTTTGCCAAAAAGTTTCCGAAATCGATTTTGGATTGCATTTTTCATTATTTTGGGGGCTCAAAAATGATGTTTTGGTTGGTCTCTGAAAAAAATGATTTGTCAAAGTCGAGTTTTAAAAGGCAACTTGCATACAAGTTTGACTAGTGACAATCAAATTTTGGTTTGCCAAAAAGTTTCCAAAATCGATTTTGGATTTTACTTTTAATTATTTTGGGGGCTTTAAAATGATGTTGAGGTGGGTCTCTGAAAAAAAAGATTTGTCAAAGTCGAGTTTTAAAAGGCAACTTGCATACAAGTTTGACTAGTGCCAATGAAATTTTGGTTTGCCAAAAAGTTTCCGAAATCGATTTTGGATTTCACTTTTCATTATTTTGGGGGCTTTAAAATGATGTTGAGGTGGGTCTATGAAAAAAAAGATTTGTCAAAGTCGAGTTTTAAAAGGCAACTTGCATACAAGTTTGACTAGTGACAATCAAATTTTGGTTTGCCAAAAAGTTTCCAAAATCGATTTTGGATTTTACTTTTAATTATTTTGGGGGCTTTAAAATGATGTTGAGGTGGGTCTCTGAAAAAAAAGATTTGTCAAAGTCGAGTTTTAAAAGGCAACTTGCATACAAGTTTGACTAGTGCCAATGAAATTTTGGTTTGCCAAAAAGTTTCCGAAATCGATTTTGGATTTCACTTTTCATTATTTTGGGGGCTCAAAAATGATGTTTTGGTTGGTCTCTGAAAAAATGATTTGTCAAAGTCGAGTTTTAAAAGGCAACTTGCATACAAGTTTGACTAGTGACAATGAAATTTTGGTTTGCCAAAAAGTTTCCGAAATCGATTTTGGATTTCACTTTTCATTATTTTGGGGGCTCAAAAATGATGTTTTGGTTGGTCTCTGAAAAAATGATTTGTCAAAGTCGAGTTTTAAAAGGCAACTTGCATACAAGTTTGACTAGTGCCAATGAAATTTTGGTTTGCCAAAAAGTTTCCGAAATCGATTTTGGATTTCACTTTTCATTATTTTGGGGGCTCAAAAATGATGTTTTGGTTGGTCTCTGAAAAAATGATTTGTCAAAGTCGAGTATTAAAAGGCAACTTGCATACAAGTTTGACTAGTGACAATGAAATTTTGGTTTGCCAAAAAGTTTCCGAAATCGATTTTGGATTTCACTTTTCATTATTTTGGGGGCTCAAAAATGATGTTTTGGTTGGTCTCTGAAAAAATGATTTGTCAAAGTCGAGTTTTAAAAGGCAACTTGCATACAAGTTTGACTAGTGCCAATGAAATTTTGGTTTGCCAAAAAGTTTCCGAAATCGATTTTGGATTTCACTTTTCATTATTTTGGGGGCTCAAAAATGATGTTTTGGTTGGTCTCTGAAAAAATGATTTGTCAAAGTCGAGTATTAAAAGGCAACTTGCATACAAGTTTGACTAGTGACAATGAAATTTTGGTTTGCCAAAAAGTTTCCGAAATCGATTTTGGATTTCACTTTTCATTATTTTGGGGGCTCAAAAATGATGTTTTGGTTGGTCTCTGAAAAAATGATTTGTCAAAGTCGAGTTTTAAAAGGCAACTTGCATACAAGTTTGACTAGTGACAATGAAATTTTGGTTTGCCAAAAAGTTTCCGAAATCGATTTTGGATTTCACTTTTCATTATTTTGGGGGCTCAAAAATGATGTTTTGGTTGGTCTCTGAAAAAATGATTTGTCAAAGTCGAGTTTTAAAAGGCAACTTGCATACAAGTTTGACTAGTTACATTGAAATTTTGGTTTGCCAAAAAGTTTCCGAAATCGATTTTGGATCGAACTTTTCATTATTTTGGGGGCTTAAAAATGATGTTTTGGTTGGTCTCTGAAAAAAAGATTTGTCAAAGTCGAGTTTTAAAAGGCAACTTGCATACAAGTTTGACTAGTGACAATGAAATTTTGGTTTGCCAAAAAGTTTCCGAAATCGATTTTGGATTTCACTTTTCATTATTTTGGGGGCTCAAAAATGATGTTTTGGTTGGTCTCTGAAAACATGATTTGTCATAGTCGAGTTTTAAAAGGCAACTTGCATACAAGTTTGACTAGTGACAATGAAATTTTGGTTTGCCAAAAAGTTTCCGAAATCGATTTTGGATTGCACTTTTCATTATTTTGGGGGCTCAAAAATGATGTTTTGGTTGGTCTCTGAAAAAATGATTTGTCAAAGTCGAGTTTTAAAAGGCAACCTGCATACAAGTTTGACTAGTGACAATTAAATTTTGGATTGCCAAAAAGATTCCGAAATCGATCTTGGAATGCACTTTTCATTATTTTGGGGGCTCAAAAATGATGTTTTGATTGGTCTCTGAAAAAATGATTTGTCAAAGTCGAGTTTTAAAAGGCAACTTGCATACAAGTTTGACTAGTGACAATGAAATTTTGGTTTGCCAAAAAGTTTCCGAAATCGATTTTGGATTTCACTTTTCATTATTTTGGGTGCTTAAAAATGATGTTTTGGTTGGTCTCTGAAAAAATGATTTGTCAAAGTCGAGTTTTAAAAGGCAACTTGCATACAAGTTTGACTAGTGACAATGAAATTTTGGTTTGCCAAAAAGTTTCCGAAATCGATCTTGGAATGCACTTTTCATTATTTTGGGGGCTCAAAAATGATGTTTTGGTTGGTCTCTGAAAAAATGATTTGTCAAAGTCGAGTTTTAAAAGGCAACTTGCATACAAGTTTGACTAGTGACAATGAAATTTTGGTTTGCCAAAAAGTTTCCGAAATCGATCTTGGAATGCACTTTTCATTATTTTGGGGGCTCAAAAATGATGTTTTGATTGGTCTCTGAAAAAATGATTTGTCAAAGTCGAGTTTTAAAAGGCAACTTGCATACAAGTTTGACTAGTGACAATGAAATTTTGGTTTGCCAAAAAGTTTCCGAAATCGATTTTGGATTTCACTTTTCATTATTTTGGGGGCTCAAAAATGATGTTTTGGTTGGTCTCTGAAAAAATGATTTGTCAAAGTCGAGTTTTAAAAGGCAACTTGCATACAAGTTTGACTAGTGACAATGAAATTTTGGTTTGCCAAAAAGTTTCCGAAATCGATTTTGGATTTCACTTTTCATTATTTTGGGGGCTCAAAAATGATGTTTTGGTTGGTCTCTGAAAAAATGATTTGTCAAAGTCGAGTTTTAAAAGGCAACTTGCATACAAGTTTGACTAGTGACAATGAAATTTTGGTTTGCCAAAAAGTTTCCGAAATCGATCTTGGAATGCACTTTTCATTATTTTGGGGGCTCAAAAATGATGTTTTGGTTGGTCTCTGAAAAAATGATTTGTCAAAGTCGAGTTTTAAAAGGCAACTTGCATACAAGTTTGACTAGTGACAATGAAATTTTGGTTTGCCAAAAAGTTTCCGAAATCGATTTTGGATCGAACTTTTCATTATTTTGGGGGCTTAAAAATGATGGTTTGGTTGGTCTCTGAAAAAATGATTTGTCAAAGTCGAGTTTTAAAAGGCAACTTGCATACAAGTTTGACTAGTGACAATGAAATTTTGGATTGCCAAAAAGTTTCCGAAATCGATTTTGGATTTCACTTTTCATTATTTTGGGGGCTTAAAAATGATGTTTTGATTGGTCTCTGAAAAAATGATTTGTCAAAGTCGAGTTTTAAAAGGCAACTTGCATACAAGTTTGACTAGTGACAATGAAATTTTGGTTTGCCAAAAAGATTCCGAAATCGATCTTGGAATGCACTTTTCATTATTTTGGGGGCTCAAAAATGATGTTTTGATTGGTCTCTGAAAAAATGATTTGTCAAAGTCGAGTTTTAAAAGGCAACTTGCATACAAGTTTGACTAGTGACAATGAAATTTTGGTTTGCCAAAAAGTTTCCGAAATCGATTTTGGATTTCACTTTTCATTATTTTGTGGGCTCAAAAATGATGTTTTGGTTGGTCTCTGAAAAAATGATTTGTCAAAGTCGAGTTTTAAAAGGCAGCTTGCATACAAGTTTGACTAGTGACAATGAAATTTTGGTTTGCCAAAAAGATTCCGAAATCGATCTTGGAATGCACTTTTCATTATTTTGGGGGCTCAAAAATGATGTTTTGATTGGTCTCTGAAAAAATGATTTGTCAAAGTCGAGTTTTAAAAGGCAACTTGCATACAAGTTTGACTAGTGACAATGAAATTTTGGTTTGCCAAAAAGTTTCCGAAATCGATTTTGGATTTCACTTTTCATTATTTTGGGTGCTTAAAAATGATGTTTTGGTTGGTCTCTAAAAAAAAGTTTTGTCAAAGTCGAGTTTTAAAAGGCAACTTGCATACAAGTTTGACTAGTGACAATGAAATTTTGGTTTGCCAAAAAGTTTCCGAAATCGATCTTGGAATGCACTTTTCATTATTATGTGGGCTCAAAAATGATGTTTTGGTTGGTCTCTGAAAAAATGATTTGTCAAAGTCGAGTTTTAAAAGGCAACTTGCATACAAGTTTGACTAGTGACAATGAAATTTTGGTTTGCCAAAAAGTTTCCGAAATCGATCTTGGAATGCACTTTTCATTATTTTGGGGGCTCAAAAATGATGTTTTGATTGGTCTCTGAAAAAATGATTTGTCAAAGTCGAGTTTTAAAAGGCAACTTGCATACAAGTTTGACTAGTGACAATGAAATTTTGGTTTGCCAAAAAGTTTCCGAAATCGATCTTGGAATGCACTTTTCATTATTTTGGGGGCTCAAAAATGATGTTTTGATTGGTCTCTGAAAAAATGATTTGTCAAAGTCGAGTTTTAAAAGGCAACTTGCATACAAGTTTGACTAGTGACAATGAAATTTTGGTTTGCCAAAAAGTTTCCGAAATCGATTTTGGATTTCACTTTTCATTATTTTGGGTGCTTAAAAATGATGTTTTGGTTGGTCTCTAAAAAAAAGTTTTGTCAAAGTCGAGTTTTAAAAGGCAACTTGCATACAAGTTTGACTAGTGACAATGAAATTTTGGTTTGCCAAAAAGTTTCCGAAATCGATCTTGGAATGCACTTTTCATTATTATGTGGGCTCAAAAATGATGTTTTGGTTGGTCTCTGAAAAAATGATTTGTCAAAGTCGAGTTTTAAAAGGCAACTTGCATACAAGTTTGACTAGTGACAATGAAATTTTGGTTTGCCAAAAAGTTTCCGAAATCGATCTTGGAATGCACTTTTCATTATTTTGGGGGCTCAAAAATGATGTTTTGATTGGTCTCTGAAAAAATGATTTGTCAAAGTCGAGTTTTAAAAGGCAACTTGCATACAAGTTTGACTAGTGACAATGAAATTTTGGTTTGCCAAAAAGATTCCGAAATCGATCTTGGAATGCACTTTTCATTATTTTGGGGGCTCAAAAATGATGTTTTGGTTGGTCTCTGAAAAAATGATTTGTCAAAGTCGAGTTTTAAAAGGCAACTTGCATACAAGTTTGACTAGTGACAATGAAATTTTGGATTGCCAAAAAGTTTCCGAAATCGATCTTGGAATGCACTTTTCATTATTTTGGGGGCTCAAAAATGATGTTTTGATTGGTCTCTGAAAAAATGATTTGTCAAAGTCGAGTTTTAAAAGGCAACTTGCATACAAGTTTGACTAGTGACAATGAAATTTTGGTTTGCCAAAAAGTTTCCGAAATCGATTTTGGATTTCACTTTTCATTATTTTGGGGGCTCAAAAATGATGTTTTGGTTGGTCTCTGAAAAAATGATTTGTCAAAGTCGAGTTTTAAAAGGCAGCTTGCATATAAGTTTGACTAGTGACAATGAAATTTTGGTTTGCCAAAAAGATTCCGAAATCGATCTTGGAATGCACTTTTCATTATTTTGGGGGCTCAAAAATGATGTTTTGGTTGGTCTCTGAAAAAATGATTTGTCAAAGTCGAGTTTTAAAAGGCAACTTGCATACAAGTTTGACTAGTGACAATGAAATTTTGGTTTGCCAAAAAGTTTCCGAAATCGATCTTGGAATGCACTTTTCATTATTTTGGGGGCTCAAAAATGATGTTTTGGTTGGTCTCTGAAAAAATGATTTGTCAAAGTCGAGTTTTAAAAGGCAACTTGCATACAAGTTTGACTAGTGACAATGAAATTTTGGTTTGCCAAAAAGTTTCCGAAATCGATCTTGGAATGCACTTTTCATTATTTTGGGGGCTCAAAAATGATGTTTTGATTGGTCTCTGAAAAAATGATTTGTCAAAGTCGAGTTTTAAAAGGCAACTTGCATACAAGTTTGACTAGTGACAATGAAATTTTGGATTGCCAAAAAGTTTCCGAAATCGATCTTGGAATGCACTTTTCATTATTTTGGGGGCTCAAAAATGATGTTTTGGTTGGTCTCTGAAAAAATGATTTGTCAAAGTCGAGTTTTAAAAGGCAGCTTGCATACAAGTTTGACTAGTGACAATGAAATTTTGGTTTGCCAAAAAGATTCCGAAATCGATCTTGGAATGCACTTTTCATTATTTTGGGGGCTCAAAAATGATGTTTTGGTTGGTCTCTGAAAAAATGATTTGTCAAAGTCGAGTTTTAAAAGGCAACTTGCATACAAGTTTGACTAGTGACAATGAAATTTTGGTTTGCCAAAAAGTTTCCGAAATCGATCTTGGAATGCACTTTTCATTATTTTGGGGGCTCAAAAATGATGTTTTGATTGGTCTCTGAAAAAATGATTTGTCAAAGTCGAGTTTTAAAAGGCAACTTGCATACAAGTTTGACTAGTGACAATGAAATTTTGGAATGCCAAAAAGTTTCCGAAATCGTTTTGGATCGAACTTTTCATTATTTTGGGGGCTTAAAAATGATGTTTTGGTTGGTCTCTGAAAAAATGATTTGTCAAAGTCGAGTTTTAAAAGGCAACTTGCATACAAGTTTGACTAGTAACAATGAAATTTTGGTTTGCCAAAAAGTTTCCGAAATCGATTTTGGATCGAACTTTTCATTATTTTGGGGGCTTAAAAATGATATTTTGGTTGGTCTCTGAAAAAATGATTTGTCAAAGTCGAGTTTTAAAAGGCAACTTGCATACAAGTTTGACCAGTGACAATGAAATTTTGGTTTGCCAAAAAGATTCCGAAATCGATCTTGGAATGCACTTTTCATTATTTTGGGGGCTCAAAAATGATGTTTTGGTTGGTCTCTGAAAAAATGATTTGTCAAAGTCGAGTTTTAAAAGGCAACTTGCATACAAGTTTGACTAGTGACAATGAAATTTTGGATTGCCAAAAAGTTTCCGAAATCGATCTTGGAATGCACTTTTCATTATTATGGGGGCTCAAAAATGATGTTTTGGTTGGTCTCTGAAAAAATGATTTGTCAAAGTCGAGTTTTAAAAGGCAGCTTGCATACAAGTTTGACTAGTGACAATGAAATTTTGGTTTGCCAAAAAGATTCCGAAATCGATCTTGGAATGCACTTTTCATTATTTTGGGGGCTCAAAAATGATGTTTTGGTTGGTCTCTGAAAAAATGATTTGTCAAAGTCGAGTTTTAAAAGGCAACTTGCATACAAGTTTGACTAGTGACAATGAAATTTTGGTTTGCCAAAAAGTTTCCGAAATCGATCTTGGAATGCACTTTTCATTATTTTGGGGGCTCAAAAATGATGTTTTGATTGGTCTCTGAAAAAATGATTTGTCAAAGTCGAGTTTTAAAAGGCAACTTGCATACAAGTTTGACTAGTGACAATGAAATTTTGGTTTGCCAAAAAGTTTCCGAAATCGATTTTGGATTTCACTTTTCATTATTTTGGGTGCTTAAAAATGATGTTTTGGTTGGTCTCTGAAAAAATGATTTGTCAAAGTCGAGTTTTAAAAGGCAACTTGCATACAAGTTTGACTAGTGACAATGAAATTTTGGAATGCCAAAAAGTTTCCGAAATCGTTTTGGATCGAACTTTTCATTATTTTGGGGGCTTAAAAATGATGGTTTGGTTGGTCTCTGAAAAAATGATTTGTCAAAGTCGAGTTTTAAAAGGCAACTTGCATACAAGTTTGACTAGTGACAATGAAATTTTGGTTTGCCAAAAAGTTTCCGAAATCGTTTTGGATCGAACTTTTCATTATTTTGGGGGCTCAAAAATGATGTTTTGGTTGGTCTCTGAAAAAATGATTGGTCAAAGTCGAGTTTTAAAAGGCAACTTGCATACAAGTTTGACTAGTGACAATGAAATTTTGGTTTGCCAAAAAGTTTCCGAAATCGTTTTGGATCGAACTTTTCATTATTTTGGGGGCTTAAAAATGATGTTTTGGTTGGTCTCTGAAAAAATGATTTGTCAAAGTCGAGTTTTAAAAGGCAACTTGCATACAAGTTTGACTAGTAACAATGAAATTTTGGTTTGCCAAAAAGTTTCCGAAATCGATTTTGGATCGAACTTTTCATTATTTTGGGGGCTTAAAAATGATATTTTGGTTGGTCTCTGAAAAAATGATTTGTCAAAGTCGAGTTTTAAAAGGCAACTTGCATACAAGTTTGACCAGTGACAATGAAATTTTGGTTTGCCAAAAAGATTCCGAAATCGATCTTGGAATGCACTTTTCATTATTTTGGGGGCTCAAAAATGATGTTTTGGTTGGTCTCTGAAAAAATGATTTGTCAAAGTCGAGTTTTAAAAGGCAACTTGCATACAAGTTTGACTAGTGACAATGAAATTTTGGATTGCCAAAAAGTTTCCGAAATCGATCTTGGAATGCACTTTTCATTATTATGGGGGCTCAAAAATGATGTTTTGGTTGGTCTCTGAAAAAATGATTTGTCAAAGTCGAGTTTTAAAAGGCAACTTGCATACAAGTTTGACTAGTGACAATGAAATTTTGGATTGCCAAAAAGTTTCCGAAATCGATCTTGGAATGCACTTTTCATTATTTTGGGGGCTCAAAAATGATGTTTTGATTGGTCTCTGAAAAAATGATTTGTCAAAGTCGAGTTTTAAAAGGCAACTTGCATACAAGTTTGACTAGTGACAATGAAATTTTGGTTTGCCAAAAAGATTCCGAAATCGATCTTGGAATGCACTTTTCATTATTTTGGGGGCTCAAAAATGATGTTTTGGTTGGTCTCTGAAAAAATGATTTGTCAAAGTCGAGTTTTAAAAGGCAACTTGCATACAAGTTTGACTAGTGACAATGAAATTTTGGATTGCCAAAAAGTTTCCGAAATCGATCTTGGAATGCACTTTTCATTATTTTGGGGGCTCAAAAATGATGGTTTGGTTGGTCTCTGAAAAAATGATTTGTCAAAGTCGAGTTTTAAAAGGCAACTTGCATACAAGTTTGACTAGTGACAATGAAATTTTGGTTTGCCAAAAAGTTTCCGAAATCGATCTTGGAATGCACTTTTCATTATTTTGGGGGCTCAAAAATGATGTTTTGATTGGTCTCTGAAAAAATGATTTGTCAAAGTCGAGTTTTAAAAGGCAACTTGCATACAAGTTTGACTAGTGACAATGAAATTTTGGTTTGCCAAAAAGTTTCCGAAATCGATTTTGGATCGAACTTTTCATTATTTTGGGGGCTTAAAAATGATATTTTGGTTGGTCTCTGAAAAAATGATTTGTCAAAGTCGAGTTTTAAAAGGCAACTTGCATACAAGTTTGACCAGTGACAATGAAATTTTGGTTTGCCAAAAAGATTCCGAAATCGATCTTGGAATGCACTTTTCATTATTTTGGGGGCTCAAAAATGATGTTTTGGTTGGTCTCTGAAAAAATGATTTGTCAAAGTCGAGTTTTAAAAGGCAGCTAGCATACAAGTTTGACTAGTGACAATGAAATTTTGGTTTGCCAAAAAGATTCCGAAATCGATCTTGGAATGCACTTTTCATTATTTTGGGGGCTCAAAAATGATGTTTTGGTTGGTCTCTGAAAAAATGATTTGTCAAAGTCGAGTTTTAAAAGGCAACTTGCATACAAGTTTGACTAGTGACAATGAAATTTTGGTTTGCCAAAAAGTTTCCGAAATCGATTTTGGATTTCACTTTTCATTATTTTGGGGGCTCAAAAATGATGTTTTGGTTGGTCTCTGAAAAAATGATTTGTCAAAGTCGAGTTTTAAAAGGCAGCTTGCATACAAGTTTGACTAGTGACAATGAAATTTTGGTTTACCAAAAAGTTTCCGAAATCGATCTTGGAATGCACTTTTCATTATTTTGGGGGCTCAAAAATGATGTTTTGATTGGTCTCTGAAAAAATGATTTGTCAAAGTCGAGTTTTAAAAGGCAACTTGCATACAAGTTTGACTAGTGACAATGAAATTTTGGTTTGCCAAAAAGTTTCCGAAATCGATTTTGGATTCCACTTTTCATTATTTTGGGGGCTCAAAAATGATGTTTTGGTTGGTCTCTGAAAAAATGATTTGTCAAAGTAGAGTTTTAAAAGGCAGCTTGCATACAAGTTTGACTAGTGACAATGAAATTTTGGTTTGCCAAAAAGATTCCGAAATCGATCTTGGAATGCACTTTTCATTATTTTGGGGGCTCAAAAATGATGTTTTGGTTGGTCTCTGAAAAAATGATTTGTCAAAGTCGAGTTTTAAAAGGCAACTTGCATACAAGTTTGACTAGTGACAATGAAATTTTGGTTTGCCAAAAAGTTTCCGAAATCGTGTTGGATCGAACTTTTCATTATTTTGGGGGCTTAAAAATGATGGTTTGGTTGGTCTCTGAAAAAATGATTTGTCAAAGTCGAGTTTTAAAAGGCAACTTGCATACAAGTTTGACTAGTGACAATGAAATTTTGGTTTGCCAAAAAGTTTCCGAAATCGTTTTGGATCGAACTTTTCATTATTTTGGGGGCTCAAAAATGATGTTTTGGTTGGTCTCTGAAAAAATGATTTGTCAAAGTCGAGTTTTAAAAGGCAGCTTGCATACAAGTTTGACTAGTGACAATGAAATTTTGGTTTGCCAAAAAGATTCCGAAATCGATCTTGGAATGCAGTTTTCATTATTTTGGGGGCTCAAAAATGATGTTTTGATTGGTCTCTGAAAAAATGATTTGTCAAAGTCGAGTTTTAAAAGGCAACTTGCATACAAGTTTGACTAGTGACAATGAAATTTTGGTTTGCCAAAAAGATTCCGAAATCGATCTTGGAATGCACTTTTCATTATTTTGGGGGCTTAAAAATGATGTTTTGGTTGGTCTCTGAAAAAATGATTTGTCAAAGTCGAGTTTTAAAAGGCAACTTGCATACAAGTTTGACTAGTGACAATGAAATTTTGGTTTGCCAAAAAGTTTCCGAAATCGTTTTGGATCGAACTTTTCATTATTTTGGGGGCTTAAAAATGATGGTTTGGTTGGTCTCTGAAAAAATGATTTGTCAAAGTCGAGTTTTAAAAGGCAACTTGCATACAAGTTTGACTAGTGACAATGAAATTTTGGTTTGCCAAAAAGTTTCCGAAATCGATTTTGGATTTTACTTTTCATTATTTTGGGGGCTCAAAAATGATGTTTTGGTTGGTCTCTGAAAAAATGATTTGTCAAAGTCGAGTTTTAAAAGGCAACTTGCATACAAGTTTGACTAGTGACAATGAAATTTTGGATTGCCAAAAAGTTTCCGAAATCGATTTTTAATTTCACTTTTCATTATTTTGGGTGCTTAAAAATGATGTTTTAATTTAACTCTGAAAAAATGATTTGTCAAAGTCGAGTTTGAAAAGGCAACTTGCATACAAGTTTGACTAGTGACAATGAAATTTTGGTTTGCCAAAAAGTTTCCGAAATCGATTTTGGATTTTCTTTTCTTTATTTTGGGGGCTCAAAAATGATGTTTTGGTTGGTCTCTGAAAAAATGATTTGTCAAAGTTGAGTTTTAAAAAGCAACTTGCATACAAGTTTGACTAGTTACATTGAAATTTTGGTTTGCCAAAAAGTTTCCGAAATCGATTTTTAATTTTACTTTTCATTATTTTGGGGGCTCAAAAATGATGTTTTGGTTGGTCTCTGAAAAAATGATTTGTCAAAGTCGAGTTTTAAAAGGCAACTTGCATACAAGTTTGACTAGTGACAATGAAATTTTGGTTTGCCAAAAAGTTTCCGAAATCGATTTTGGATTTCACTTTTCATTATTTTGGGGGCTTAAAAATGATGGTTTGGTTGGTCTCTGAAAAAATGATTTGTCAAAGTCGAGTTTTAAAAGGCAACTTGCATACAAGTTTGACTAGTGACAATGAAATTTTGGATTGCCAAAAAGTTTCCGAAATCGATCTTGGAATGCACTTTTCATTATTTTGGGGGCTCAAAAATGATGTTTTGGTTGGTCTCTGAAAAAATGATTTGTCAAAGTCGAGTTTTAAAAGGCAACTTGCATACAAGTTTGACTAGTGACAATGAAATTTTGGTTTGCCAAAAAGTTTCCGAAATCGATCTTGGAATGCACTTTTCATTATTTTGGGGGCTCAAAAATGATGGTTTGGTTGGTCTCTGAAAAAATGATTTGTCAAAGTCGAGTTTTAAAAGGCAACTTGCATACAAGTTTGACTAGTGACAATGAAATTTTGGTTTGCCAAAAAGTTTCCGAAATCGATCTTGGAATGCACTTTTCATTATTTTGGGGGCTCAAAAATGATGTTTTGATTGGTCTCTGAAAAAATGATTTGTCAAAGTCGAGTTTTAAAAGGCAACTTGCATACAAGTTTGACTAGTGACAATGAAATTTTGGTTTGCCAAAAAGTTTCCGAAATCGATTTTGGATTTCACTTTTCATTATTTTGGGGGCTTAAAAATGATATTTTGGTTGGTCTCTGAAAAAATGATTTGTCAAAGTCGAGTTTTAAAAGGCAACTTGCATACAAGTTTGACCAGTGACAATGAAATTTTGGTTTGCCAAAAAGATTCCGAAATCGATCTTGGAATGCACTTTTCATTATTTTGGGGGCTCAAAAATGATGTTTTGGTTGGTCTCTGAAAAAATGATTTGTCAAAGTCGAGTTTTAAAAGGCAGCTTGCATACAAGTTTGACTAGTGACAATGAAATTTTGGTTTGCCAAAAAGATTCCGAAATCGATCTTGGAATGCACTTTTCATTATTTTGGGGGCTCAAAAATGATGTTTTGGTTGGTCTCTGAAAAAATGATTTGTCAAAGTCGAGTTTTAAAAGGCAACTTGCATACAAGTTTGACTACTGACAATGAAATTTTGGTTTGCCAAAAAGTTTCCGAAATCGATTTTGGATTTCACTTTTCATTATTTTGGGGGCTCAAAAATGATGTTTTGGTTGGTCTCTGAAAAAATGATTTGTCAAAGTCGAGTTTTAAAAGGCAGCTTGCATACAAGTTTGACTAGTGACAATGAAATTTTGGTTTACCAAAAAGTTTCCGAAATCGATCTTGGAATGCACTTTTCATTATTTTGGGGGCTCAAAAATGATGTTTTGATTGGTCTCTGAAAAAATGATTTGTCAAAGTCGAGTTTTAAAAGGCAACTTGCATACAAGTTTGACTAGTGACAATGAAATTTTGGTTTGCCAAAAAGTTTCCGAAATCGATTTTGGATTCCACTTTTCATTATTTTGGGGGCTCAAAAATGATGGTTTGGTTGGTCTCTGAAAAAATGATTTGTCAAAGTCGAGTTTTAAAGGGCAACTTGCATACAAGTTTGACTAATGACAATGAAATTTTGGTTTGCCAAAAAGTTTCCGAAATCGATTTTGGATTGCACTTTACATTATTTTGGGGGCTTAAAAATGATGGTTTGGTTGGTCTCTGAAAAAATGATTTGTCAAAGTCGAGTTTTAAAAGGCAACTTGCATACAAGTTTGACTAGTGACAATGAAATTTTGGTTTGCCAAAAAGTTTCCGAAATCGATTTCGAATCGATTTTTTCATTATTTTGGGGGCTTAAAAATGATGTTTTGGTTGGTCTCTGAAAAAATGATTTGTCAAAGTCAAATTTTAAAAGGCAACTTGCATACAAGTTTGACTAGTGACAATGAAATTTTGGTTTGCCAAAAAGTTTCCGAAATCGATTTTGGATTGCACTTTACATTATTTTGGGGGCTTAAAAATGATGGTTTGGTTGGTCTCTGAAAAAATGATTTGTCAAAGTCGAGTTTTAAAAGGCAACTTGCATACAAGTTTGACTAGTGACAATGAAATTTTGGTTTGCCAAAAAGTTTCCGAAATCGATTTTGGATTGCACTTTTCATTATATTGGGGGCTCAAAAATAATGTTTTGGTTGGTCTCTGAAAAAAAGATTTGTCAAAGTCGAGTTTTAAAAGGCAACTTCCATACAAGTTTGACTAGTGACAATGAAATTTTGGTTTGCCAAAAAGTTTCCGAAATCGATTTTGGATTTCACTTTTCATTATTTTGGGGGCTCAAAAATGATGTTTTGGTTGGTCTCTGAAAAAATGATTTGTCAAAGTCGAGTTTTAAAAGGCAACTTGCATACAAGTTTGACTAATGACAATGAAATTTTGGTTTGCCAAAAAGTTTCCGAAATCGATTTTGGATTGCACTTTACATTATTTTGGGGGCTTAAAAATGATGGTTTGGTTGGTCTCTGAAAAAATGATTTGTCAAAGTCGAGTTTTAAAAGGCAACTTGCATACAAGTTTGACTAATGACAATGAAATTTTGGTTTGCCAAAAAGATTCCGAAATCGATCTTGGAATGCACTTTTCATTATTTTGGGGGCTCAAAAATGATGTTTTGGTTGGTCTCTGAAAAAATGATTTGTCAAAGTCGAGTTTTAAAAGGCAACTTGCATACAAGTTTGACTAGTGACAATGAAATTTTGGTTTGCCAAAAAGTTTCCGAAATCGTGTTTTATCGAACTTTTCATTATTTTGGGGGCTTAAAAATGATGGTTTGGTTGGTCTCTGAAAAAATGATTTGTCAAAGTCGAGTTTTAAAAGGCAACTTGCATACAAGTTTGACTAGTGACAATGAAATTTTGGTTTGCCAAAAAGTTTCCGAAATCGTTTTGGATCGAACTTTTCATTATTTTGGGGGCTCAAAAATGATGTTTTGGTTGGTCTCTGAAAAAATGATTTGTCAAAGTCGAGTTTTAAAGGCAACTTGCATACAAGTTTGACTAGTGACAATGAAATTTTGGATTGCCAAAAAGTTTCCGAAATCGATTTTGGATTGCACTTTTCATTATTTTGGGGGCTCAAAAATGATGTTTTGGTTGGTCTCTGAAAAAATGATTTGTCAAAGTCGAGTTTTAAAAAGCAACTTGCATACAAGTTTGACTAGTGACAATGAAATGTTGGTTTGCCAAAAAGTTTCCGAAATCGATTTTGGATTTCACTTTTCATTATTTTGGGGGCTCAAAAATGATGTTTTGGTTGGTCTCTGAAAAAATGATTTGTCAAAGTCGAGTTTTAAAAGGCAACTTGCATACAAGTTTGACTAATGACAATGAAATTTTGGTTTGCCAAAAAGATTCCGAAATCGATCTTGGAATGCACTTTTCATTATTTTGGGGGCTCAAAAATGATGTTTTGGTTGGTCTCTGAAAAAATGATTTGTCAAAGTCGAGTTTTAAAAGGCAACTTGCATACAAGTTTGACTAGTGACAATGAAATTTTGGTTTGCCAAAAAGTTTCCGAAATCGTGTTTTATCGAACTTTTCATTATTTTGGGGGCTTAAAAATGATGGTTTGGTTGGTCTCTGAAAAAATGATTTGTCAAAGTCGAGTTTTAAAAGGCAACTTGCATACAAGTTTGACTAGTGACAATGAAATTTTGGTTTGCCAAAAAGTTTCCGAAATCGTTTTGGATCGAACTTTTCATTATTTTGGGGGCTCAAAAATGATGTTTTGGTTGGTCTCTGAAAAAATGATTTGTCAAAGTCGAGTTTTAAAGGCAACTTGCATACAAGTTTGACTAGTGACAATGAAATGTTGGTTTGCCAAAAAGTTTCCGAAATCGATTTTGGATTTCACTTTTCATTATTTTGGGGGCTCAAAAATGATGTTTTGGTTGGTCTCTGAAAAAATGATTTGTCAAAGTCGAGTTTTAAAAGGCAACTTGCATACAAGTTTGACTAGTGACAATGAAATTTTGGTTTGCCAAAAAGTTTCCGAAATCGATTTTGGATTTTACTTTTCATTATTTTGGGGGCTCAAAAATGATGTTTTGGTTGGTCTCTGAAAAAATGATTTGTCAAAGTCGAGTTTTAAAAGGCAACTTGCATACAAGTTTGACTAGTGACAATGAAATTTTGGTTTGCCAAAAAGATTCCGAAATCGATCTTGGAATGCACTTTTCATTATTTTGGGGGCTCAAAAATGATGTTTTGATTGGTCTCTGAAAAAATGATTTGTCAAAGTCGAGTTTTAAAAGGCAACTTGCATACAAGTTTGACTAGTGACAATGAAATTTTGGTTTGCCAAAAAGATTCCGAAATCGATCTTGGAATGCACTTTTCATTATTTTGGGAGCTCAAAAATGATGTTTTGGTTGGTCTCTGAAAAAATGATTTGTCAAAGTCGAGTTTTAAAAGGCAACTTGCATACAAGTTTGACTAGTGACAATGAAATTTTGGTTTGCCAAAAAGTTTCCGAAATCGATTTTGGATTTTACTTTTCATTATTTTGGGGGCTCAAAAATGATGTTTTGATTGGTCTCTGAAAAAATGATTTGTCAAAGTCGAGTTTTAAAAGGCAACTTGCATACAAGTTTGACTAGTGACAATGAAATTTTGGTTTGCCAAAAAGTTTCCGAAATCGTGTTTTATCGAACTTTTCATTATTTTGGGGGCTTAAAAATGATGGTTTGGTTGGTCTCTGAAAAAATGATTTGTCAAAGTCGAGTTTTAAAAGGCAACTTGCATACAAGTTTGACTAGTGACAATGAAATTTTGGTTTGCCAAAAAGTTTCCGAAATCGTTTTGGATCGAACTTTTCATTATTTTGGGGGCTCAAAAATGATGTTTTGGTTGGTCTCTGAAAAAATGATTTGTCAAAGTCGAGTTTTAAAAGGCAGCTTGCATACAAGTTTGACTAGTGACAATGAAATTTTGGTTTGCCAAAAAGATTCCGAAATCGATCTTGGAATGCACTTTTCATTATTTTGGGGGCTCAAAAATGATGTTTTGATTGGTCTCTGAAAAAATGATTTGTCAAAGTCGAGTTTTAAAAGGCAACTTGCATACAAGTTTGACTAGTGACAATGAAATTTTGGTTTGCCAAAAAGATTCCGAAATCGATCTTGGAATGCACTTTTCATTATTTTGGGAGCTCAAAAATGATGTTTTGGTTGGTCTCTGAAAAAATGATTTGTCAAAGTCGAGTTTTAAAAGGCAACTTGCATACAAGTTTGACTAGTGACAATGAAATTTTGGTTTGCCAAAAAGTTTCCGAAATCGATTTTGGATTTTACTTTTCATTATTTTGGGGGCTCAAAAATGATGTTTTGGTTGGTCTCTGAAAAAATGATTTGTCAAAGTCGAGTTTTAAAAGGCATTTTGCATACAAGTTTGACTAGTGACAATGAAATTTTGGTTTGCCAAAAAGTTTCCGAAATCGATTTTGGATTTCACTTTTCATTACTTTGGGTGCTTAAAAATGATGTTTAGGTGGGTCTCTGAAAAAATGATTTGTCAAAGTCGAGTTTTAAAAGGCAACTTGCATACAAGTTTGACTAGTGACAATGAAATTTTGGATTGCCAAAAAGTTTCCGAAATCGATTTTGGATTTCACTTTTCATTATTTTGGGGGCTTAAAAATGATGTTTTGGTTGGTCTCTGAAAAAATGATTTGTCAAAGTCGAGTTTTAAAAGGCAACTTGCATACAAGTTTGACTAGTGACAATGAAATTTTGGATTGCCAAAAAGTTTCCGAAATCGATTTTTAATTTCACTTTTCATTATTTTGGGTGCTTAAAAATGATGTTTTAATTTAACTCTGAAAAAATGATTTGTCAAAGTCGAGTTTGAAAAGGCAACTTGCATACAAGTTTGACTAGTGACAATGAAATTTTGGTTTGCCAAAAAGTTTCCGAAATCGATTTTGGATTTTCTTTTCTTTATTTTGGGGGCTCAAAAATGATGTTTTGGTTGGTCTCTGAAAAAATGATTTGTCAAAGTTGAGTTTTAAAAAGCAACTTGCATACAAGTTTGACTAGTTACATTGAAATTTTGGTTTGCCAAAAAGTTTCCGAAATCGATTTTTAATTTTACTTTTCATTATTTTGGGGGCTCAAAAATGATGTTTTGGTTGGTCTCTGAAAAAATGATTTGTCAAAGTCGAGTTTTAAAAGGCAACTTGCATACAAGTTTGACTAGTGACAATGAAATTTTGGTTTGCCAAAAAGTTTCCGAAATCGATTTTGGATTTCACTTTTCATTATTTTGGGGGCTTAAAAATGATGGTTTGGTTGGTCTCTGAAAAAATGATTTGTCAAAGTCGAGTTTTAAAAGGCAACTTGCATACAAGTTTGACTAGTGACATTGAAATTTTGGTTTGCCAAAAAGTTTCCGAAATCGATTCTGGATCGAACTTTTCATTATTTTGGGGGCTCAAAAATGATGTTTTGGTTGGTCTCTGAAAAAAAGATTTGTCAAAGTCGAGTTTGAAAAGGCAACTTGCATACAAGTTTGACTAGTGACAATGAAATTTTGGTTTGCCAAAAAGTTTCCGAAATCGATTTTAGATCGAACTTTTCATTATTTTGGGCGCTCAAAAATGATGTTTTGGTAGGTCTCTGAAAAAATGATTTGTCAAAGTCCAGTTTTAAAAGGCAACTTGCATACAAGTTTGACTAGTGACAATGAAATTTTGGTTTGCCAAAAAGTTTCCGAAATCGATTTTGGATTTCACTTTTCATTATTTTGGGGGCTCAAAAATGATGTTTTGGTTGGTCTCTGAAAAAATGATTTGTCAAAGTCGAGTTTTAAAAGGCAACTTGCATACAAGTTTGACTAGTGACATTGAAATTTTGGTTTGCCAAAAAGTTTCCGAAATCGATTTTGGATCGAACTTTTCATTATTTTGGGGGTTAAAAAATGATGTTTTGGTTGGTCTCTGAAAAAAAGATTTGTCAAAATCGAGTTTTAAAAGGCAACTTGCATACAAGTTTGACTAGTGACAATGAAATTTTGGTTTGCCAAAAAGTTTCCGAAATCGATTTTGGATTTCACTTTTCATTATTTTGGGGGCTTAAAAATGATGTTTTGGTTGGTCTCTGAAAAAATGATTTGTCAAAGTCGAGTTTTAAAAGGCAACTTGCATACAAGTTTGACTAGTGACAATGAAATTTTGGTTTGCCAAAAAGTTTCCAAAATCGATTTTGGATTTCACTTTTCATTATTTTGGGAGCTTAAAAATGATGGTTTGGTTGGTCTCTGAAAAAATGACTTGTCAAAGTCGAGTTTTAAAAGGCAACTTGCATACAAGTTTGACTAGTGACAATGAAATTTTGGTTTGCCAAAAAGTTTCCGGAATCGATTTTGGATTGCATTTTTCATTATTTTGGGGGCTCAAAAATGATGTTTTGGTTGGTCTCTGAAAAAATGATTTGTCAAAGTCGAGTTTTAAAAGGCATTTAGCATACAAGTTTGACTAGTGACAATGAAATTTTGGTTTGCCAAAAAGTTTCCGAAATCGATTTTGGATTTCACTTTTCATTATTTTGGGAGCTTAAAAATGATGGTTTGAATGGTCTCTGAAAAAATGACTTGTCAAAGTCGAGTTTTAAAAGGCAACTTGCATACAAGTTTGACTAGTGACAATGAAATTTTGGTTTGCCAAAAAGTTTCCGAAATCGATTTTGGATTTCACTTTTCATTATTTTGGGGGCTCAAAAATGATGTTTTGGTTGGTCTCTGAAAAAATGATTTGTCAAAGTCGAGTTTTAAAAGGCAACTTGCATACAAGTTTGACTAGTGACAATGAAATTTTGGTTTGCCAAAAAGTTTCCGAAATCGATTTTGGATTTCACTTTTCATTATTTTGGGGGCTCAAAAATGATGTTTTGGTTGGTCTCTGAAAAAATGATTTGTCAAAGTCGAGTTTTAAAAGGCAGCTTGCATAAAAGTTTGACTAGTGACAATGAAATTTTGGTTTGCCAAAAAGGTTCCGAAATCGATTTTGGATCGAACTTTTCATTCTTTTGGGGGCTCAAAAATGATGTTTTGGTTGGTCTCTGAAAAAATGATTTGTCAAAGTCGAGTTTAGAAAGGCAGCTTGCATACAAGTTTGACTAGTGACAATGAAATTTTGGTTTGCCAAAAAGTTTCCGAAATCGATTTTGGATCGAACTTTTCATTATTTTGGGGTCTTAAAAATGATGTTTTGGTTGGTCTCTGAAAAAATGATTTGTCAAAGTCGAGTTTTAAAAGGCAACTTGCATACAAGTTTGACTAGTGACAATGAAATTTTGGATTGCCAAAATGTTTCCGAAATCGATTTTGGATTTCACTTTTCATTTTTTTGGGGGCTCAAAAATGATGTTTTGGTTGGTCTCTGAAAAAATGATTTGTCAAAGTCGAGTTTTAAAAGGCAACTTGCATACAAGTTTGACTAGTGACAATAAAATTTTGGTTTGCCAAAAAGTTTCCGAAATCGATTTTGGATTTCACTTTTCATTATTTTGGGGGCTTAAAAATGATGGTTTGGTTGGTCTCTGAAAAAATGATTTGTCAAAGTCGAGTTTTAAAAGGCAACTTGCATACAAGTTTGACTAGTGACATTGAAATTTTGGTTTGCCAAAAAGTTTCCGAAATCGATTTTGGATCGAACTTTTCATTATTTTGGGGGCTCAAAAATGATGTTTTGATTGGTCTCTGAAAAAATGATTTGTCAAAGTCGAGTTTTAAAAGGCAACTTGCATACAAGTTTGACTAGTGACAATGAAATTTTGGTTTGCCAAAAAGTTTCCGAAATCGATTTTAGATCGAACTTTTCATTATTTTGGGCGCTCAAAAATGATGTTTTGGTTGGTCTCTGAAAAAATGATTTGTCAAAGTCGAGTTTTAAAAGGCAACTTGCATACAAGTTTGACTAGTGACAATGAAATTTTGGATTGCCAAAATGTTTCCGAAATCGATTTTGGATTTCACTTTTCATTTTTTTGGGGGCTCAAAAATGATGTTTTGGTTGGTCTCTGAAAAAATGATTTGTCAAAGTCGAGTTTTAAAAGGCAACTTGCATACAAGTTTGACTAGTGACATTGAAATTTTGGTTTGCCAAAAAGTTTCCGAAATCGATTTTGGATTTCACTTTTCATTATTTTGGGGGCTCAAAAATGATGGTTTGGTTGGTCTCTGAAAAAATGATTTGTCAAAGTCCAGTTTTAAAAGGCAACTTGCATACAAGTTTGACTAGTGACAATGAAATTTTGGATTGCCAAAAAGTTTCCGAAATCGATTTTGGATTTCACTTTTCATTCTTTCAGTGCGTAATGAGAGCTTGATCAGAGCAGTCGCATTAATTTATCTCTGTGTAGTATAACGGAACGCAATGGCATCAACGAGAAGTACGGTGAGAGTGGACTTCTCAAAAGTGCCGAGGAAGGTCCCGCATTTGGAAGCTGTTACATTTGTAATGGAAAAACTCGGTGTGGAGAAAGCAGAGGTGGTGCGCCTACAGCTGAAATCTTCGCATGTAGCAATTCTACAAGTAAAGGACGAGCACCGCGCGCATCAAATCGTCGATATGAACGACGGTAAGCATGCCATCACCGCCAACGGGGAAGAGATCCCGATTCCCATCAAAATGAACGACGGTTCCGTCATAATCAAAATACACGATCTGTCGGCCGATATTAGCGACAGTGAAATTAAAAAGCATCTTACGGCCTTCGGAGAAGTCCAGGCAAACCGTGAAGGTATCTGGGGCAGCCTGTATCCGTGCGAAGGCATTCCGGACGGATACCGTTACGTGACAATGGTCCTGACGAAACCCATACCGTCATATATCGCTATTAGCGGAGAGCGAACACTCCTCACATACACGGGACAGAAACCCACATGTCGGTACTGTGAACTTGCTGCTCACTTCGGCATGACCTGCTCGCAAAACAGAAAGTTGTGTGTGCAAAAGGCAAGTGTGCAAGAGAGACTCTTGTCATATGCAGCAGTAGTACATGAGAGAGAGTCTGCTGTAAGCCCAGAAGGCGTCACGCAGAAACACGCACCAAAGCAGACACAGCAGCCAAACAAAATCCAGCAGGCAAGCGTCAGAGAAATTAGACAAGGTCATTCGCCGGCCCCTACACATACACGCTCACAATCAGCTAGTAACAGCGTGTCATCAAGTTCCCGATCATCTTCTTTAAAGAGGCAAGCCGAAAAAATTAGTGATCAGGGGTGGACTTCTGTTCTTCCCAGGAAAAAGCAAAATCCTTATAAAAGGGCAACCAGTGATGATAGTGAATGCGAAGCCAAAGAGCAAGTGAAAATGATAGGAAGTGGTCGCGGCCGCCCTAGAACGATTCGGAACGGAACGGAACGGAAAAAGTCGATTTAAAAATGGCATCGTTGAATGTAATTACAGTGAATCTGAACAATATCCAAAACCAAACGAAATTGGACAGCTTTCAATCCTTAATGGGATCCCTCGATGCAGATATAATCTGCATGCAGGAAGTTGCAGCCAGTGATATGACAGTGAAAGGATATGAGACAATAACGAACGTAGATTATGCAAAAAGAGGCACAGCTATAGCATTCAGAAATAATTTAAAAATAACAAACGTAGAGCGAAGCTTGGATTCAAGGTTAATTAAATGTGACTTGCAGGACAATATAACATTCTGCAACGTTTATGCTCCTTCAGGATCGCAAAATCTGAAGTACAGGAATAAATTCTTCAATACTACGATTCCCTACTACTTGAGAAACAGCAAACCAAACGTGATTCTGGCAGGAGATTTTAACGCCGTAATAAAGCAAAAAGACACAACATCAAACAGTGGAATTTGTCACGCTTTAAAAACTCTAGTGCAATCTATGAATGCAAAAGATGCGTGGGAAACGATACGTAGAAACGACGTGGAGTTCTCATACATAACATCAAACGCGGCTTCGAGACTAGACAGAATATACGTGTCCGAAAACCTTCAACAAGGTATTCGCACAGTAGGATATCATGTAAACGCTTTTTCTGACCATAAAGTGCACAGCATGCGAATAAGTTTACCTATAACTATAATACATGCTCCAAGAAAGGTATACTGGACGATACGGAAAAACATACTAAGCCAAAAAAACATTACGGAATTTGAAACACGCTGGACTTATTTAACACGACAAAAAAAAAATTACGCAAGCTGGATAGATTGGTGGGTTTCACATGCCAAACCCAAAATAATTGCATTTTTCAAATGAAAAAGTAACGAAAACATAAAACTATTTAGGAACTCACATGATCGATTATACTATCAGCTAAAACAATCCTACGACAATTATTTTGGCAGTCCTGAAGAAATCGTAAAGATCAATCAGATAAAAGCTAAAATGCTAACATTGCAACGGAATTTCATGGCGAATGAGTTTAGAATCAACGAAAGCAGGGAAATAGATGAAGAGATATCAACATTCCATATAAAAGCAAGAAACAAAAGAAAAGCCAATAACATCTCAGAAATAGTCACAGAAGACGGAACCATTATCAATGAATCAGATGAAATGAAAACATACATAACTAATCACTTTGAAAAACTATATACAGAAGATCGACATGATAGCCAATATACTTTCTCATCAAATAGGGTAATTCCTACAAGCTGTGAGAACAATAATAGTATGCATGAAGAAATATCGACAGCAGAAATTTGGTCAGCGATTAAACTATCATCCAAAGGCCGAACACCAGGCTGCGATGGAATCCCAATTGAGTTCTATCAATCGTGCTTTAACATCATACACCGTGAATTAAATTTGGTCATGAACGATATTATGCATTGCAAAATACCCTCTACATTGCTCGAGGGCATAATTGTACTTGTCAAAAAGAGAAATGGAACAGCTGCAGGATTAAAGTCGTTCAGACCCATCACGTTGCTAAATGTCGATTATAAAATTTTCAGCAGAATAGTACGAATACGCATAGAAACTGTAATTGACAAACACAATGTTTTGTCACCAACTCAAAAATGCCATAACAAAAAAAACAATATCTTCCAAGCTATCATACTATTAAAAGAAAAAATAGCTGAACTGAAACAGAAAAAGGTTACAGGGAAACTCATCTCCTTCGATTTGAACCAAGCTTTTGATAGAGTAAATCGAAATTTCCTATTCAAAACAATGAACGAAATAGGCATAAACAAAAACATTATACATATACTAACAACAATAGGAGACAAAGCAACATCAAAAATTTTAGTAAATGGCACACTAACCGATACATTTCATATACAAAGATCTGTAAGACAAGGGGATCCCATGTCGATGCTTTTGTTTGTGATCTACCTAAATCCGCTAATAACAGAATTAGAAAAAATATGCTCTGGAGAGCATGACTGCATCACAGTATATGCGGATGATATTTCTGTAATATCGTCCTCCCCAAGCAAACTCCACAGAATCAAAGAGTTAATCACACAATTCGGAGAGGAAGCTGGGGCCAAGTTGAACTTATCCAAATGCAAAGGATTAGATATAGGACATACAACAAATCGCAACAAAATTTCATTATCGTGGCTCAATACAACTCAAAACATGAAAGTATTAGGAGTAACGTTCATAAACGATATACGGCTCATGGGAAAAAAAAACTGGGATGAAGTAGTGAAAAAAATATCGTATCATGTATGGCTTCACAACCAAAGAATTCTGAATACATTTCAAAAGGTTAAAATTTGCAACACGTATATTCTGCCCAAGATATGGTATATCGCTGCACTTTTTTCCCCTCTCAACTCACAGATCAGCAAAATCAAGGCAGAAATAACAAGATTTGTATGGGACAGAGGGAAACTAAGAATTCCGGCTCACACTTTAGCTCTACCAATTAAAGAAGGAGGCCTCGGTCTCCAGATGCCAGATCTGAAGAGTAAAGCTCTGTTGATAAATAGGTACATAAAAAGTAAAGAATTCACCACTATATCCAAGCTTGCATTACAAACAATAGAAAATCCACCACATACTTCAGCGTCAAATCTTCCCTGTATAAAATCCGTAATCCAAGAAACAGCATATCTTCCGAGGAAAATAATAGAAAATCCGTCAAGCAAAGGCATTTACAAACACTATTTAAGACAATTACAAAAACCGAAAATATGTACGCAATACCCGTCCAAAAACTGGAAGCAAATATGGAGAAATCTTCACAAAAATAGTATGACAAGCAATCAGAAAAACCTGTACTACTATTTAATTCACGGAAAGGTACACAACAACGAAACACTCAAACGAATGAACATCAGAAACTCAGAAAAATGTGAAAGGTGCAATGAAATAGAAACGTTAGAACACAAGTACGCAACCTGTTCCATGATAAAACAAAAATGGGAAATTTTTCTAAAATTAACCAAGCAATTCAATCGAAAAACAAAAACTCAAATCTGGGAGGAATTAGTTTTCCCCGAAACTACCAGGAAAGGAGCGGTTTTCAAACACTTCGTCAACTACATAAATGCAGTTAGTCAAAATCCCGATGTAGACTTAAGTGAAGAATTACTAAGTATAGAATTTTAGACTAAGCTATTTTATATTGAAATACAGTTTTTGTTTGACTTTGTAAAAAAAAAAAAAAAAATTCTTTTGGGGGCTCAAAAATGATGTTTTGGTTGGTTTCTGAAAAATTGATTTGTCAAAGTCGAGTTTTAAAAGGCAACTTGCATACAAGTTTGACAAGTAACTTAGAAATTTTGGTTTGCATAAAAGATTCTGAAATCGATTTTGGATTTCACTTTTCATTATTTTGGGGGCTCAAAAATGATGGTTTGGTTGGTCTCTGAAAAAATGATTTGTCAAAGTCGAGTTTTAAAAGGCAACTTGCATACAAGTTTGACTAGTGACATTGAAATTTTGGTTTGCCAAAAAGTTTCCGAAATCGATTTTGGATCGAACTTTTCATTATTTTGGGGGCTCAAAAATGATGTTTTGGTTGGTCTCTGAAAAAATGATTTGTCAAAGTCGAGTTTTAAAAGGCAACTTGCATACAAGTTTGACTAGTGACAATGAAATTTTGGTTTGCCAAAAAGTTTCCGAAATCGATTTTGGATCGAACTTTTCATTATTTTGGGGGTTAAAAAATGATGTTTTGGTTGGTCTCTGAAAAAATGATTTGTCAAAGTCGAGTTTTAAAAGGCAACTTGCATACAAGTTTGACTAGTGACAATGAAATTTTGGTTTGCCAAAAAGTTTCCGAAATCGATTTTGGATTTTACTTTTCATTATTTTGGGGGCTCAAAAATGATGTTTTGGTTGGTCTTAGAAAAAATGATTTGTCAAAGTCGAGTTTTAAAAGGCAACTTGCATACAAGTTTGACTAGTTACATTGAAATTTTGGTTTGCCAAAAAGTTTCCGAAATCGATTTTGGATCGAACTTTTCATTATTTTGGGGGCTCAAAAATGATGTTTTGGTTGGTCTCTGAAAAAATGATTTGTAAAAGTCGAGTTTTAAAAGGCAACTTGCATACAAGTTTGACTAGTGACAATGAAATTTTGGTTTGCCAAAAAGTTTCCGAAATCGATTTTGGATTTAACTTTTCATTATTTTGGGGGCCTAAAAATGATGGTTTGGTTGGTCTCTGAAAAAATGATTTGTCAAAGTCGAGTTTTAAAAGGCAACTTGCATACAAGTTTGACTAGTGACAATGAAATTTTGGTTTGCCAAAAAGTTTCCGAAATCGATTTTGGATTTTACTTTTCATTATTTTGGGGGCTCAAAAATGATGTTTTGGTTGGTCTCTGAAAAAATGATTTGTCAAAGTCGAGTTTTAAAAGGCAACTTGCATACAAGTTTGACTAGTGACAATGAAATTTTGGTTTGCCAAAAAGTTTCCGAAATCGATTTTGGATTTTACTTTTCATTATTTTGGGGGCTCAAAAATGATGTTTTGGTTGGTCTCTGAAAAAATGATTTGTCAAAGTCGAGTTTTAAAAGGCAACTTGCATACAAGTTTGACTAGTGACAATGAAGTTTTGGTTTGCCAAAAAGTTTCCGAAATCGATTTTGGATTTCACTTTTCATTATTTTGGGGGCTCAAAAATGATGTTTTGGTTGGTCTTAGAAAAAATGATTTGTCAAAGTCAAGTTTTATTACGCAGCTCCATACAAGTTTGACTAGTGACAATGAAATTTTGGTTTGCCGAAAAGTTTCCGAAATCGATTTTGGATTTCACTTTTCATTTTTTTGGGGGCTCAAAAATGATGTTTTGGTTGGTCTCTGAAAAAATGATTTGTCAAAGTCGAGTTTTAAAAGGCAACTTGCATACAAGTTTGACTAGTGACAATGAAATTTTGGTTTGCCAAAAAGTTTCCGAAATCGATTTTGGATCGAAATTTTCATTATTTTGGGGGCTTAAAAATGATGTTTTGGTTGGTCTCTGAAAAAATGATTTGTCAAAGTCGAGTTTTAGAAGGCAACTTGCATACAAGTTTGACTAGTGACAATGAAGTTTTGGTTTGCCAAAAAGTTTCCGAAATCGATCTTGGAATGCACTTTTCATTATTTTGGGGGCTCAAAAATGATGTTTTGGTTGGTCTCTGAAAAAATGATTTGTCAAAGTCGAGTTTTAAAAGGCAACTTGCATACAAGTTTGACTAGTGACAATGAAATTTTGGTTTGCCAAAAAGTTTCCGAAATCGATTTTGGATTTCACTTTTCATTATTTTGGGGGCTTAAAAATGATGTTTTGGTTGGTCTCTGAAAAAATGATTTGTCAAAGTCGAGTTTTAAAAGGCAACTTGCATACAAGTTTGACTAGTGACAATGAAATTTTGGTTTGCCAAAAAGTTTCCGAAATCGATTTTGGATCGAACTTTTCATTATTTTGGGGTCTTGAAAATGATGTTTTGGTTGGTCTCTGAAAAAATGATTTGTCAAAGTCGAGTTTTAAAAGGCAACTTGCATACAAGTTTGACTAGTGACAATGAAATTTTGGTTTGCCAAAAAGTTTCCGAAATCGATTTTGGATCGAACTTTTCATTATTTTGGGGGCTTAAAAATGATGTTTAGGTGGGTTTCTGAAAAAAAAGATTTGTCAAAGTCGAGTTTTAAAAAGCAACTTGCATACAAGTTTGACTAGTGACAATGAAATTTTGGTTTGCCAAAAAGTTTCCGAAATCGATTTTGGATCGAACTTTTCATTATTTTGGGGGCTTAAAAATGATGTTTTGGTTGGTCTCTGAAAACATGATTTGTCAAAGTCGAGTTTTAAAAGGCAACTTGCATACAAGTTTGACTAGTGACAATGAAATTTTGGTTTGCCAAAAAGTTTCCGAAATCGATTTTGGATCGAACTTTTCATTATTTTGGGGGCTTAAAAATGATGGTTTGGTTGGTCTCTGAAAAAATGATTTGTCAAAGTCGAGTTTTAAAAGGCAACTTGCATACAAGTTTGACTAGTGACAATGAAATTTTGGTTTGCCAAAAAGTTTCCGAAATCGATTTTGGATTTCACTTTTCATTATTTTGGGGGCTTAAAAATGATGTTTTGGTTGGTCTCTGAAAAAATGATTTGTCAAAGTCGAGTTTTAGAAGGCAACTTGCATACAAGTTTGACTAGTGACAATGAAGTTTTGGTTTGCCAAAAAGTTTCCGAAATCGATCTTGGAATGCACTTTTCATTATTTTGGGGGCTCAAAAATGATGTTTTGGTTGGTCTCTGAAAAAATGATTTGTCAAAGTCGAGTTTTAAAAGGCAACTTGCATACAAGTTTGACTAGTGACAATGAAATTTTGGTTTGCCAAAAAGTTTCCGAAATCGATTTTGGATTTCACTTTTCATTATTTTGGGGGCTTAAAAATGATGTTTTGGTTGGTCTCTGAAAAAATGATTTGTCAAAGTCGAGTTTTAAAAGGCAACTTGCATACAAGTTTGACTAGTGACAATGAAATTTTGGTTTGCCAAAAAGTTTCCGAAATCGATTTTGGATTTCACTTTTCATTATTTTGGGGGCTTAAAAATGATGGTTTGGTTGGTCTCTGAAAAAATGATTTGTCAAAGTCGAGTTTTAAAAGGCAACTTGCATACAAGTTTGACTAGTGACATTGAAATTTTGGTTTGCCAAAAAGTTTCCGAAATCGATTCTGGATCGAACTTTTCATTATTTTGGGGGCTCAAAAATGATGTTTTGGTTGGTCTCTGAAAAAAAGATTTGTCAAAGTCGAGTTTGAAAAGGCAACTTGCATACAAGTTTGACTAGTGACAATGAAATTTTGGTTTGCCAAAAAGTTTCCGAAATCGATTTTAGATCGAACTTTTCATTATTTTGGGCGCTCAAAAATGATGTTTTGGTAGGTCTCTGAAAAAATGATTTGTCAAAGTCCAGTTTTAAAAGGCAACTTGCATACAAGTTTGACTAGTGACAATGAAATTTTGGTTTGCCAAAAAGTTTCCGAAATCGATTTTGGATTTCACTTTTCATTATTTTGGGGGCTCAAAAATGATGTTTTGGTTGGTCTCTGAAAAAATGATTTGTCAAAGTCGAGTTTTAAAAGGCAACTTGCATACAAGTTTGACTAGTGACATTGAAATTTTGGTTTGCCAAAAAGTTTCCGAAATCGATTTTGGATCGAACTTTTCATTATTTTGGGGGTTAAAAAATGATGTTTTGGTTGGTCTCTGAAAAAAAGATTTGTCAAAATCGAGTTTTAAAAGGCAACTTGCATACAAGTTTGACTAGTGACAATGAAATTTTGGTTTGCCAAAAAGTTTCCGAAATCGATTTTGGATTTCACTTTTCATTATTTTGGGGGCTTAAAAATGATGTTTTGGTTGGTCTCTGAAAAAATGATTTGTCAAAGTCGAGTTTTAAAAGGCAACTTGCATACAAGTTTGACTAGTGACAATGAAATTTTGGTTTGCCAAAAAGTTTCCAAAATCGATTTTGGATTTCACTTT
Organism: Anopheles marshallii; assembly: GCF_943734725.1. Lineage (NCBI taxonomy): Eukaryota > Metazoa > Arthropoda > Insecta > Diptera > Culicidae > Anopheles > Anopheles marshallii. Next base: position 1,447 of record NW_026525894.1, on the reverse strand, counting down.
TCATTATTTTGGGAGCTTAAAAATGATGGTTTGGTTGGTCTCTGAAAAAATGACTTGTCAAAGTCGAGTTTTAAAAGGCAACTTGCATACAAGTTTGACTAGTGACAATGAAATTTTGGTTTGCCAAAAAGTTTCCGGAATCGATTTTGGATTGCATTTTTCATTATTTTGGGGGCTCAAAAATGATGTTTTGGTTGGTCTCTGAAAAAATGATTTGTCAAAGTCGAGTTTTAAAAGGCATTTAGCATACAAGTTTGACTAGTGACAATGAAATTTTGGTTTGCCAAAAAGTTTCCGAAATCGATTTTGGATTTCACTTTTCATTATTTTGGGAGCTTAAAAATGATGGTTTGAATGGTCTCTGAAAAAATGACTTGTCAAAGTCGAGTTTTAAAAGGCAACTTGCATACAAGTTTGACTAGTGACAATGAAATTTTGGTTTGCCAAAAAGTTTCCGAAATCGATTTTGGATTTCACTTTTCATTATTTTGGGGGCTCAAAAATGATGTTTTGGTTGGTCTCTGAAAAAATGATTTGTCAAAGTCGAGTTTTAAAAGGCAACTTGCATACAAGTTTGACTAGTGACAATGAAATTTTGGTTTGCCAAAAAGTTTCCGAAATCGATTTTGGATTTCACTTTTCATTATTTTGGGGGCTCAAAAATGATGTTTTGGTTGGTCTCTGAAAAAATGATTTGTCAAAGTCGAGTTTTAAAAGGCAGCTTGCATAAAAGTTTGACTAGTGACAATGAAATTTTGGTTTGCCAAAAAGGTTCCGAAATCGATTTTGGATCGAACTTTTCATTCTTTTGGGGGCTCAAAAATGATGTTTTGGTTGGTCTCTGAAAAAATGATTTGTCAAAGTCGAGTTTAGAAAGGCAGCTTGCATACAAGTTTGACTAGTGACAATGAAATTTTGGTTTGCCAAAAAGTTTCCGAAATCGATTTTGGATCGAACTTTTCATTATTTTGGGGTCTTAAAAATGATGTTTTGGTTGGTCTCTGAAAAAATGATTTGTCAAAGTCGAGTTTTAAAAGGCAACTTGCATACAAGTTTGACTAGTGACAATGAAATTTTGGATTGCCAAAATGTTTCCGAAATCGATTTTGGATTTCACTTTTCATTTTTTTGGGGGCTCAAAAATGATGTTTTGGTTGGTCTCTGAAAAAATGATTTGTCAAAGTCGAGTTTTAAAAGGCAACTTGCATACAAGTTTGACTAGTGACAATAAAATTTTGGTTTGCCAAAAAGTTTCCGAAATCGATTTTGGATTTCACTTTTCATTATTTTGGGGGCTTAAAAATGATGGTTTGGTTGGTCTCTGAAAAAATGATTTGTCAAAGTCGAGTTTTAAAAGGCAACTTGCATACAAGTTTGACTAGTGACATTGAAATTTTGGTTTGCCAAAAAGTTTCCGAAATCGATTTTGGATCGAACTTTTCATTAT